>NC_061853.1:4296742-4299242 GCF_019202785.1 Penaeus chinensis | reverse complement strand
TATCATATCACTTGCAACTTGCAACTTGAGATCAGTGAGGTATATCATTCGTCGACATCTGGGCTAAATCCATTCTCTGTGCCGGGTAGTTTGCAGACATATCCTGGGAAGCAAAACCTTAAAAATTTCTTATATAAAAAAAAAAAATTGATAAATAAAATAAATAAATAAAAAATTAAAATCATTAGCTCTTTGAACATCCCACCTCAGCAAGTTATTGCAACCCTACAGCTTTGTACATTTAAATTTTTTTGCATCATCGGCATTTATCAACTTTTAGAGATCACAGTGAAGTGGTTCTGACACCTCTTGGAGTGGGAGAGGAAAGCGAGACCCCACTCACTCCTCCTCTTCTTCCCCGGGGACCTTCCACTGGGCTTTCTTCCCCGCTTCATAGAGATTCTGCAGTTCCATCACCAAGTCTCCACTGGCCTTTAACTGGCAGTATTTCTGATACAGTGCCAGGGCAGTCCTGGCGTCCTCAATGCTGTCGTGAGTCACGCTCTGGATCTTGAGTTCTGTAGGAGACATGAAGGTACTGGATGAATATCTTTGGGTCTGAGTGAGAGGGAGAGTAATCTTGATAAAGTTATAATCTGTTAAAATAAAGATGTAAAATCTGGTGTGAATAAGGTATAATGAGTATAAATTCACTATGTTGTAATCTTCATGAAAAGCCTTGTCATAGTCTGTACAAATACACAGTTCTAATAAATGTTATAATGTGTATGATACATTACTGCTAAACAGTGAAATTGCTATCTATATGCATTTAGAAACTGCACAATCTCTTTCCATGTCAATACCGTAGATGGCATGCTTGACATTACCATTAGTCAATAACCATGACAAGCCGCAACACCTTAACAAATGATAGCATCGGTCCATCACTCAACTGACACTTCAAAACGTGCTTACCATCTCCATAGCACATCAGAAACACATCCTCCTCCTTAAATAAATGGTACTTGATGCAGATATATCATACATGCTATGAAATATCCTGCACTGAAATTATTCAGCTTGCTATGCAGCCAAAGGTGATATGTTACACAGCAAACCTTGCCAAGCTGATAATGAAATGTAAACATGATTGATGTTGCTGCACTAAGGAAGTCAGCACATCTGCCTAATGTGATTGAGTATGAAGTATTTCCCACTGACACAGATGGATGATACATGCACTCCTAATGGTAATATTCTTAATGATGATGCTGATCATCTCCATAATCCTCCCTCTGAGGAAGCTGTAAATATATTTGCTAGATAAACTGATAACTGAACTCTGTTGTGCAATATGAACATTTTGTGGATATCATTTTCATCAATGGAAATACAGCAATGAAGGAACTTGTGATTATCATGCCACCATACACAGTAATAAATAACTGTCATAAACCCCAGGATCACTGCATTACATAAGCAGAAAAGAGACAGAACATAAGAAGGAACGAAAAAAAAACAATAATAATAAAAAAATAATAATAATAAAAATAATTCTCCATGGTATCCAGCCAAGCTTATAAACTATCATAGCTTCATCAGCAATAGGAAATCAGTAGCAAGTTGTATGTACAGAAGCACCTAAAGAGTCGTCCTGTTATCCAGCAACTTAGCTCATTCATGAAGAAGTAAGATAAGTGTTACCAAACATAACCATAAGTAATTATAATGCAAAACTATTCAGATAATATCTAAAAGGTACATTGTACATTGTTAATATAAGAGAATTATTAACCCTTCAGAAATAATGCATTTACTTTCAATAAGTACAGAAAATATGAGTATATGAGAGTGTGCAAGGCGATGGACATTGCAGATAATAATGTTAATAATTTGGGGTCTGCATCTCACAGTTTTCGCCACTAATGACAAACAGCGGCACTACAAATTACCCTGGTTGAACCTCATATCTATCCTTGAATATATATTACACAGTAATTTTCTAATATATGGTGAATATTTTTTCTAACTGCTACAAACACGAATTCCATAAATAAAGACATCTAGAACAAAAAATTCAAAATAATTATTGTATCACAACTTATCACTTTATTTTAGAAACAAATCAATGAATAAAAATAATTACTTGGTATATAAAAAAACTTTGTTGTCATGTTCACAATTTTCTAACAGCATCACTGGCTATTTCATACTACAACCAAGAGTATTTGACAAAGCACCTAAGTTCATGAATTTCAGAGGTGATTTTGTAAATGCCTTGCCCATAAACCTGAACAAAAACTATTTATTCAGACTGAGTCTCATGGACAGATGCAACTAAACATAAAACACTACATTAGATATTAATTCATTTAATATAAGCTAATATATTGCTAAGTTTACAATGACAGCATACTTCTGTTGCAAAGCTAACACTTTTTTCTGTTTGTATTTTTATTTCTGAACTCAATGCTTTCTTACAACACAAAAAAAAAAGGACTATGCTATTTTCTTAGCAAGGACTATGTATGGTAAATTACCTTCTAAGAGCTTAAGG
>NC_061853.1:4286742-4291742 GCF_019202785.1 Penaeus chinensis | reverse complement strand
GAGAGAGAGAGAGAGAGAGAGAGAGAGAGAGAGAGAGAGAGAGAGAGAGAGAGAGAGAGAGAGAGAGAGAGAGAGAGAGAGAGAGAGAGAGAGAGAGAGAGAGAGGCAGAGAGAGAGAGAGAGAGAGGCAGAGAGAGAGAGAGAGAGAGAGAGAGAGAGAGAGAGAGAGAGAGAGAGAGAGAGAGAGAGAGAGAGAGAGAGAGAGAGAGAGAGAGAGAGAGAGGCAGAGAGAGAGAGAGAGAGAGAGAGAGAGAGAGAGAGAGAGGCAGAGAGAGAGAGAGAGAGAGAGAGAGAGAGAGAGAGGCAGAGAGAGAGAGAGAGAGAGAGAGAGAGAGAGAGAGAGAGAGAGAGAGAGAGAGAGGCAGAGAGAGAGAGAGAGAGAGGCAGAGAGAGAGAGAGAGAGAGAGAGAGAGAGAGAGAGAGAGAGAGAGAGAGAGAGAGAGAGAGAGAGAGAGAGAGAGAGAGAGAGAGAGAGAGAGAGAGAGAGAGAGAGAGAGAGAGGCAGAGAGAGAGAGAGAGAGAGAGAGAGAGAGAGAGAGGCAGAGAGAGAGAGAGAGGAGAGAGAGAGAGAGAGAGAGGCAGAGAGAGAGAGAGAGAGAGAGAGAGAGAGAGGTAGGCAGAGAGAGAGAGAGAGAGAGAGAGAGAGAGAGAGAGAGAGAGAGAGAGAGAGAGGAGAGAGAGAGAGAGAGAGAGAGAGAGAGAGAGAGAGAGAGAGAGAGAGAGAGAGAGAGAGAGAAGAGAGAGAGAGAGAGAGAGAGAGAGAGAGAGAGAGAGAGAGAGAGAGAGAGAGAGAGAGAGAGAGAGAGAGAGAGAGAGAGAGAGAGAGAGAGAGAGAGAGAGAGAGAGAGAGAGAGAGAGAGAGAGAGAGAGAGAGAGAGAGAGAGAGAGAGAGAGAGAGAGAGAGAGAGAGAGAGAGAGAGAGAGAGAGAGAGAGAGAGAGAGAGAGAGAGAGAGAGAGAGAGAGAGAGAGAGAGAGAGAGAGAGAGAGAGAGAGAGAGAGAGAGAGAGAGAGAGAGAGAGAGAGAGAGAGAGAGAGAGAGAGAGAGAGAGAGAGAGAGAGAGAGAGAGAGAGAGAGAGAGAGAGAGAGAGGCAGAGAGAGAGAGAGAGAGAGAGAGAGAGAGAGAGAGAGAGAGAGAGAGAGAGAGAGAGAGAGAGAGAGAGAGAGAGAGAGAGAGAGAGAGAGAGAGAGAGAGAGAGAGAGAGAGAGAGAGAGAGAGAGAGAGAGAGAGAGAGAGAGAGAGAGAGAGAGAGAGAGGCAGAGAGAGAGAGAGAGAGAGAGAGAGAGAGAGAGAGAGAGAGAGAGAGAGAGAGAGAGAGAGGAGAGAGAGAGAGAGAGAGAGAGAGAGAGAGAGAGAGAGAGGAGAGAGAGAGAGAGAAAGAGAGACAGGAGAGAAGGGAGGAGAGACAGGAGAGAAGAGAGGAGAGACAGGAGAGAAGAAAGGAGAGACAGGAGAGAAGAGAGGAGAGACAGGAGAGAAGAGAGGAGAGACAGGAGAGAATAGAGGAGAGACAGGAGAGAAGAGAGGAGAGACAGGAGAGAAGAGAGGAGAGACAGGAGAGAAGAGAGGAGAGACAGGAGAGAAGAAAGGAGAGACAGGAGAGAAGAGAGGAGAGACAGGAGAGAAGAGAGGAGAGACAGGAGAGAATAGAGGAGAGACAGGAGAGAAGAGAGGAGAGACAGGAGAGAAGAGAGGAGAGACAGGAGAGAAGAGAGGAGAGACAGGAGAGAAGAAAGGAGAGACAGGAGAGAAGAGAGGAGAGACAGGAGAGAAGAGAGGAGAGACAGGAGAGAAGAGAGGAGAGACAGGAGAGAAGAGAGGGATAAGAAACACAAGACAGAGACAGAGACACAATAGAGACAATGGAGACAGAGAGACAGACACAGAGAGATTGACATATTTATAATGAAAGACAAACAGACTGAGAGAACATTCTGCAATAAATTCAGCTTCCCATAAACCTCACCTTCCCCAGGCATTTCATCTGCAGTTAAAGGAGTAAATGTAATTCTTTTCCTTCCTCGTTGAGCAAGAGACTTGTCCTCTCCAAACACATCAGCTGTTATGGGGTTAACAGGCCCAAGGCTCTGTATTTCTTGAGGCAACTGTCTGCACTGCCAGTACATGACACATGGGGTCTTCCAGCCACAGGGGAACCAAATAGCTTCCTCCGGGGCTATGGGTTGAATGCTGCGAAATTTCGAAAAGAACTATTTAAAAATCTGCTGCATGAGGTAGTGTGGAAGAAAGACTGGTACAATCTAGTTAATTCATTACAGTAAAAGAGATACAGGAAAGGTAGAGGATAAAAACAAATGTTCTCATAATCACAAAAGTCAAAATCTAATTCAAATAAGCATAAAAGCAACATCCACATGAAAGGGGGAGGGGGGGGGGGGCAAACAAGGAGACAGATTAGACCAAAAACATTATGATGAAAAAGAGAAATCAAACTATATTAGACTTGAAACCACCAACTCACCTAATATCATTTAAGAGGTACCAATGGGAAACAGACGACACCTTCGCCTGCACGTGGTAGCTTGGGCCCACCTTGATACACGCCACCAGGTTGTTCTTGTCAGGGTAACGAGGGTCACAGATGTGCGACACGACACCCACGAGATCGTAGATAACACCACTCTCATCTTCGACTCCCTCTTCAAGCTGTGTGGCACAGAGAGGTAAAAGATTCCATGAGAGAGTAATGCAAAAATGAAAAATACATTATATCTGTGTGTGTGTGTGTGTGTGTGTGTGTTTCTGTGTGTGTGTGTTTCTGTGTGTGTGTGTTTCTGTGTGTGTGTGTTTCTGTGTGTGTGTTTCTGTGTGTGTGTGTTTCTGTGTATGTGTGTTTCTGTGTGTGTGTGTTTCTGTGTGTGTGTGTGTTTCTGTGTGTGTGTGTGTTTCTGTGTGTGTGTGTGTTTCTGTGTGTGTGTGTTTCTGTGTGTGTGTGTTTCTGTGTGTGTGTTTTTCTGTGTGTGTTTTTCTGTGTGTGTGTGTTTCTGTGTGTGTGTGTTTCTGTGTGTGTGTGTTCTCTGTGTGTGTTTCTGTGTGTGTGTGTTTCTGTGTGTGTGTGTTTCAGTGTGTGTGTGTTTTCTGTGTGTGTGTGTGTGTGTGTGTGTGTGTGTGTGTGTGTGTGTGTGTGTGTGTGTGTGTGTGTGTGTGTGTGTGTGTGTGTGTGTGTGTGTGTGTGTGTCTGTGTGTCTGTGTGTGTGTGTGTGTGGAGATGTGTGTGGAGATGTGTGTGTGTGTGTGTGTGTGTGTGTGTGTGTGTGTGTGTGTGTGTGTGTGTGTGTGTGTGTGTGTGTGTGTGTGTGTGTGTGTGTGTGGATGTGTGTGTGGATGTGTGTGTGGATGTGTGTGGATGTGTGTGTGGATGTGTGTGTGGATGTGTGTGTGGATGTGTGTGTGGATGTGTGTGTGGATGCGTGTGTAGGTGTGTGTGTACTTGTGCATGGATGTGTGTGTACGTGTGCATGGATGTGTGTTTACATGTGTGTGTGTGTACGTGTGCATGTATGTGTGCATGCGTATGCATCACAAACACATACAAATATAATCATAGACACATACTCTTTTTAACTATTTGTATATCTGTTTGTCCGTCTGTTTAGTGATCTCATTCACTCTCTCAAATTTACAAACTCAATTAAAGTTTGCAGTTTGCAATAAAAGAGTAATGGAGAATGCCAGGTAAAGTATCATCATGTAAACAGCCACTCTGATTAGAGAAAATTAATTCTGATTTATATATAATGTTCACAACTTGTCTCTCTTTCTCAACTTCACACACAGTAGAAAAAAAAGTGATTTTGACCTATTCAAGATTTTAATGAAAAATGATTTCACACACAACCCTTTAAGAATCCTGAATCAATTGCAAATAGCTGCCTAAGTAAGTCTAACTAGCCCTCTATTACTATATATTTATTACCATCTGATATATGCTAAGCCTTAATAAATTCTCATACTTTTTTTTTTGTTATTCTCTATTTTACTTCACTGACATCAGTTATAAACTTAATAGGATAAAAGCCACTTCACATTAATTTTATCATAACATGCAAGCTAAGAAGTGGGCAGATAATATACATATAATAGTAATATTCAAATAACTAAATATCTAACCTAATATAAAATGGTAGAAAGACTTTCATTCCACAGGAACTTTTTGATGCTAGATTACTTTCAAATCAATCTTTTTAGCTCCATTGTTCTAATATGAAGGGAGAGAATCATCACAGCTATTCTATCTGCACTATGACAAGCAGTGAGTTGGGTTTAATTAAATTAACCTAGAGCTAAATGAGTATGGGACTCACACTGATTGAGGTCATAATCGTAAAATGTCAATTCACTTAAAGAAAGACATAACTCAAGTTTAATCATGAGTACTTTTAAAATCAATATCTACATTTTCACACAATATCTTATTAAAGCCTGTCAAGAGGTTCTTGTAAGCCTGTGACATGAAGCAAATGATAGCTACTCGGCAATACTGGAAACTACCTGTTATTCTGCAGTCTTCACAGCAAAGTAAAGTAACATACACCTAGGCCTATATCAGCTGTCTTTTACAAGCCTTTCAATTTTTTTCCAATATATATTGGTGCATGTGTTCTATTATATATTAGCATATCACTTGTACTATAAACATTGTGCACAACCTTATTGACAATAAAAAAATAAACTTTTTCACATATACATGGACACTTATCCTTATTTCAAATTTCTATTGATTTCCTAACTATCAGTTCATAAATTTCTATTGACTTCTATTTAGTCACTATCAGTTTATCAATTTCTATCCATTTTCTATCAATCAATTCACATCCCATCTACCTTCAGCTTACCTCATAAAACACAAACTAGTCTCCTCGTCTTTCTTACCTCTGCTTTGCTGATGTCGGACAAGGAAACGGTTCCATTTTCATTCAGTTTTGCTCTCATGCCCAATGGCACCCACGAGTACTCCATGGTCTGATCTAGAAGGCTTA
>NC_061853.1:4256742-4281742 GCF_019202785.1 Penaeus chinensis | reverse complement strand
ACATAATAATAAACCTAAAATGCACACTTTACAAATTCTACTACAAATAATGATGGTAATAAACACATAAAAGGTAAAACACTCACAATGCACGAACTAGATTTAATGAAAATGAGATAACAGTTTCAAAATCCTCCTGAAGAGGAGAGGGAGCATAGGGAGTATAAGAGAAAGAGAGAGAGAGATAAGAGGCAACTTGGTGACACAGGACATGTGAGGACAGGTGAACGGAAGTGAAGGGAGGTCAGGTCAGGTCGAAGGATTAGGCGGTCAATGTGAAGGGTGGCCAGCATCCTCACCTTCTTCCCTTATGCAGACCACCCCAGCCTTGGCATCGACTGCCTGATCCTTCGACCTGACCTGACCTCCCTTCACTTCCATTCACTTGTCCTTACCTGTCCTATGTTCACTGTGTGCCTCTCCTCTCTCTCTGTCTTATATTCCCTCCTCTCCCTTTCCTCTTCAGACTTGAAAATGAAATCCAGGATGATTTTGAAACTGATGTCTCATTTTCAATAAATCTACCATAATAAAAACATCTAAAATATTTTCAAAAGTAATGAAGAAATACTCAAAACATTTTCCTTTAAAAGCAAAGTAAATACCCTGATCAAACAAATAAATAGCTTGGAAGAAAAATAAGAAATGGATATATATGACAGCAGAGGAATATTTATATCATATGTTTAATGATTAAATAAAACAGTAAACCAATAAACCTTTCTGAAAAAGATTGTGAAGATAAAGGATCTTTTTTTTTGTTTTTTTCATGTACCCTAACATTATAAAGTTACAAAGTTTCACATCTGGTAAAGGAGAGGAAGAAGACGAACAGGAGAAAGAAGAAAAAAGGATAAAAAGAAAGAAAGGAAGAAAGAAGAAAAAAGGATAAAAAGAAAGAAAGGAAGAAAGAAGAAATTAATCTATTCTGGCCCTCGTTTTCTGACTTGTTTGAAATACTTACTTCCTCCTTGATACTTGGGATTTTCTTATAACAAAAGAGGGTGGAAGAAGAAGAAAAGAAAAAAAAAAGGAAAAAGAATGAGAATGAAAAGAAGGAAGAGGATGAGGATAAGTTGTTGATAAGGGTGATGTTGATGATGAAGGGGAGGAGGGGGAGGAGGAGGGGGAGGAGGAGGAGGAGGAGGAGGAGGAGGAGGAGGAGGAGGAGGAGGAGGAGGAGAAGGAGGAGGAGGAAGAGGAGGAAGAGGAGGAAGAGGAGGGGGAGGGTGAGGAGGAGGAGGAGGAGGAGGAGGAGGAGGAGGAGGAGAAGGAGGAGGAGGAGGAGGAGGAGGAAGAGGGTGAGGAGGAAGAGGGTGAGGAGGAGGAGGAGGAGGAGGAGGAGGAGGAGGAGGAGGAGGAGGAGGAGGAGGAGGAAGAGGAGGAAGAGGAGGAGGAGGAAGAGGAGGAGGAGGAAGTGGAGGAGATGAAGAAGATGAAGACGATGAAGAAGAAGAAGTGGAGAATGAGAATGAGGACAAGAATAATAAAAAAAAAGAAAAGAAAGAAAGAAGAAAGAAAAAAAGAGAAGGGAGGAAGATCAAAACAGAGAAGTGAAAAATGAAGAACAGAAACAGTAAATGAACATTTCGTATGCTGGGAATTATTCTCAAACATTATCCATGAGCTTACTTTCTCCTCTAATCTCATAATTTTGGGAAGATTTCAAGCCAGAAAGAAAGAAAAAGAAAGAAAGAAAGAAAGAAAGAAAAAGAAAAGAAAGAGAGAAAAAATAAGAAGGATAAAGTAAATTAAATCATTTCCATTCCACAATATCGTCACCCACATATTTTGCAGAAACGTTACAAGTGTTCCAGTCCTGTGCACTTGGGAACATATCATCTTAGACCTACCAATGGCTTTCTCTTCTGGTACTTGCGTCTCAGCGGGTTGGCTGGCCTGTGGGTCTTCAGTAAGTGCTTCTTGTGGGGTCTCTGGTAAAGATGGCGGTCGTCCTTCCGCAGACACTCTTTCTTCGAGTGTTTCGGTGTGCAACTGTTGTAGGACGAACCTGTTCCAACTCTGTAAAGCAATGCAAAGTATGCTACAGAATTCTGTTAGGTATAAAAACGTAATTGAGAATCTTTCTTTATAAAACTGAAACTAATTCAGGGGTAAAAATGACTAAATAATGATTAAATTGTAGTACATAAAAAGTGATGTAAATTATTTTGCAGGCAGATAAAAGTTGTGTATATTTGAATTTTGGAATTACTAACTTTGTTGTCAAAGTTTCACCAATCACATTTTCATGTAGTTTAAAGACAATCATATTTACTGCTGTGGACAACCTACATTATAATATAGCTCAAAGAGACTTTTCACACATTTTATGATATCTATCAAATATGTAATGCTTGATCTTTGAATATTTTCTCATAAATCACTTTTACTTTTATTAGTTATATTCATATTCACCATGTAATTGTCTTATCCTACCCAATGTTTACAATATTGCTCTTTACACCACACTTCTAAAATCAAATTGTAACATGTTTCCACTTCCTCTCGTGAAGCCAAAAAGAGAATGATATTATAACCATAATGATTACTCGTAATTTCCACCTTTTAATAATGGTAATATTAAGAAGTTTATCATCTGAATTGTGCTCCTTTACTGATTTTAAGTTTGATTATACTTAGCCTGGTATCTTGATGCAAGTTATTGTCCTAAAATATTCATACATTTTATATCTGTAAACACTATATATAACCAAACACTGTTTATGACTAACTCTACACTTCAGCATCTTTTATGCGACTGCAGGGTAATCTGTTTTGTTCTTTTTCCTTATGGGAAAGTTGACACTATCTGCAGCTATTGAGTTGATTACTGACTAACCAATAGCTGTGAGCTGTTTTTGTTTTATGAAAAAGTCAAATGAGATGTCTATGAACCATAATGACTCAAAGCTCTGTATTTCTGCTTTCAACAAGATCCATAACTATTGTAGAAAGAAAAAAATCCATTACCACATCACTTGACACTAGAATCTAAAACAAAAATAGTCTACCTTTACCAATTATCCCTGAAACTGTTCTCTGTGTAAAAAGAGGAACAGTAAAACACAAAACCTACCTGAATCTTCAAAGCAAAGTTAATCTTTGCCCTGTTATCCTGATCAGACAGCGTGAGACTCATGGCTGACGCTTCAGGTATTGTTCTAAATGCTCTGAGGAAGTTGGATGCATGGCAAGGTATCCCTTGGCCCATGCTGACATCCAGCATGTGAAACAGGAAGCCCAGTTCACACACCAAGCAGAACTCTCGCTCGCACAAGTGGGACATCATCAGTGCTCGAAGAGGGGCAACATAGTAGAACATCTGCAATTGTAAAGGGCTCTTTTATTTTTTAATTCTTAAAATTCTGAACACAGTAATTTTCCATTCTGTAGGAAGACACCTTTTACAAAAAAAAAAAAAAAAAAAATTTTTTACACTTGATGAATATCAATTTTTTGGACAAGATATTAATCCCTTGTTTTCAGGTGGCATCTATTATGATGTTGTGGCAGCATAGTGCCGATGGCATGGGTGGCATCCCTACAGATGTGGCCCATACAAATATACCCTTTTTGTGGATCACATGGCCACTGACAAAGCCTGTGCACATTGGGTTAATTGTGGTAGAAATTTCAATAAAATGCATGATATATAGCTCTAGGGCAGGAAATCTGGTTCATCATTTTTTTTCTCTTTTTTTACAGAGTTGATATTTTACAAGTAATTTTCTATAATAAAACATTACAAGTAGACAAAGAAGGAGAATAGCAAAAGCATTAAGAAAAAATAACACATCAGAAACTCCCCAAAGCTAACCACTTAAAGAATTTCCTTAATCTATTCACATCTTCTCTAACAGTGGATAAACACACAATCATACAATGATAGAGACAAACCTGCAGCATAGGATTGCAATAAGAATTAGGGAGAGACATATCCAGCCCCGAAAAACTTGTGCGATTATACTGGTCGTAATCAAAGTCATCCATCCCCAACTTGCTGTACTTGATCTCCATTTTGCGGTATCTCCAGGGAACGTGCACTGCGATGCCATCTTCATTCTTGCCTGTCGAATTCTCATTGGAGTTTGACTTTGGTCCTTTGTTTCTGCTGAACTTGTAAGGCACCTATGAACAAGGAAATAAAATATCAAGACTGCTTTATTCTTTAAACAAGTCTCCCAATAATAAAGTTTGGAATAGCCATATACAAAAAGGAACTATTACATTATCTACTACAAGCTGCAAAATATAATTGTCCTTCAATGTAACTACCTCACAAACTTGAAATCATACATATCAATAAAAAGCAATGGAGATGTGTCTCCGTTTTTTAATGCAATACCCCCAGGCCATCTAAAACACTGAAAGGCCCAAATTCCATGGCCACATGTGCATATCATGGTGTATGCCTTGAGTGGGAAAGACCATGTTTTCAAGACTTATAAGCCTCATTGAAGACAATGACTGAAATGAAGTCTTAATGTTATTTTAAAGCCTGATGTTCTACAAAAATTCCCAACTGTCATGGTGCAAAGTCTGTATGATATAAAGGTGTGATTAAACATACATGCCCCAGAGAGCAATAATTCTTGCCATGGAATGATCTACATGCTATCCGAAGTTAAAGGGTTAATCACCAGATCTGTAATGATTTTTCAAACCCTATTTAAGCTGAAGCATTCCTTGATCTCTCACTAAGGAAGCTCATGAATATGACTTCCCATTTTCCCTTAAGGCTATCTTGTTTGGATTCCTAGTTCACATTTAGGAGAGAATGACTCGAAATTGTAATGGTAAAGCTAACACCTACATTTTATTACTGAATGAGAAAAGTATAGCACAGAGGTGTGGAATAGTATTAAATAATGTAGTTTGTCTAGCAGCACAAATATCAAGAGAAACAATACAGTTTACAATAAAAATGCATCTGTCTAGACATCTACACATCTGGAATAGACCATAATCTTACTGTAATGCTGAAAGTCTGAGTACCATAATATTCCCTAACTAACATGATGTATAACCAAGGACAACTTCTCTAGGCCTATTTATTTTCATTCACCCCTCTCACTGACTGTAATGGATTCTCAAGAACTACAATATATACTAGGAGATAATATATCAATGTGGAGTTTCTCAACAACATATTTTAATATTCTGACATAGCAAAATACACCTACTTCCTCTTCCTTGAATTAAATGGTCATACAAAATTAACCCAATCGCCTACTGTCGCAAGATTACATGCCATGCTCACTGGAGTACTAGTTTATTTATTATACTTACACACAGATGGCTCTATTAGTTCTTAATCACAAAATAGCCAGTTATTAGAACTACCTATCTCACCTGTTTACCCATTTCCTTCACTTTTGGAAAGGGTCCTTTGAATAATTTCATTGTCTAAAACATTTCAATAACAATCTAAAAATCATAACATCACTAACAATAATGACAGTATTGATAGCAATAGTATCAATAAGAAAAACACATTTTCCAGCCATTTCAAGGAATGGTGAAATCAGGATCGATAACTAGGGCCTACTGACAGACTCCTTCCCAGCTGAGCACATGTGGAGCCATCTGTATGTAACAAAATTTACCAAAAACTACAGGGGACAGAACTTAAATCCATGGCAGTTGGGTTAAATGTGTACTGGCTCTTTGAAGGCAATAGTATCAGTAAACACAATTCACTCACCTGATTCCTTTTCCTGTTGTGTAAATTTGGTGCATAGCCAATGGAACCTACAATCTTCATGCTTGCTAGAAGAGATGGGTCAACAGGAGGGGTTGGCCTGTTGATATAAAAATATGTATCAGAGAAAAAATGACAAGCATATTCAAGATCCATAGTAAAAAGGCTATCATACACAGGTTAAGATGATTGTTTACACTGAGTTTTTTGAATGAGCAGAGGGAGAGAGGGAGGGAGGGAGGGAGGGAGGGAGGGAGGGAGGGAGGGAGAGAGAGAGAGAGAGAGAGAGAGAGAGAGAGAGAGAGAGAGAGAGAGAGAGAGAGAGAGAGAGAGAGAGAGAGAGAGAGAGAGAGAGAGAGGACAGACAGACAGAAAGAGAGAGCGGAGAGAGAAAGAGAGGAAAAGAGAGAGAGGAGAGAGAGAGAGAGAGAGAGAGAGAGAGAGAGAGAGAGAGAGAGAGAGAGAGAGAGAGAGAGAGAGAGAGAGAGAGAGAGAGAGAGAGAGAAGAGAGAGAGAGAAAGAGAGAGAGAGAAAGAGAGAGAGAGAAAGAGAGAGAGAGAAAGAGAGAGAGAGAAAGAGAGAGAGGAAAAGAGAGAGGAAAAGAGAGAGAGAAAGAGAGAGAGAGAGAGAGAGAGAGAGAGAGAGAGAGAGAGAGAGAGAGAGAGAGAGAGAGAGAGAGAGAGAGAGAGAGAGAGAGAGAGAGAGAGAGGAAAAGAAGAGAAAGAGAGAGAGAGAGAGAGAGAGAGAGAGAGAGAGAGAGAGAGAGAGAGAGAGAGAGAGAGAGAGAGAGAGAGAGAGAGAGAGAGAAAAGAGAGAGAGAGAGAGAGAGAGAGAGAGAGAGAGAGAGAGAGAGAGAGAGAGAGAGAAGAGAGAGAGAGAGAGAGAGAGAGAGATAGAGAGAAAGAGAGAGAGAAAGAGAGAGAGAGAGAGAGAGAGAGAGAGAGAGAGAGAGAGAGAGAGAGAGAGAGAGAGAGAGAGAGAGAGAGAGAGAGAGAGAGAGAGGAAGAGAGCGAGGAAAAGAGAGAGGAAAAGAGAGAGGAAAAGAGAGAGAGAGAGAGATTGTAAAAGAAGCTATTTGCAAGGGGCTCATAATGAAATACTAAGAAATAGATCCCAAGATTTAACAATAAACAGTTGCAAATAGCATAAAAGCTTATTTATAATATTTCAATATGATGGAGATAATGGTGAAGAAATAGAAGTAAAAGAAGTAAAAGAATAAAAAAAGATAAAATAATAATAAAAATAATAAGTAAAGAAGAAGAAAGAATGGAGAAAGAAAGAGAATAAAAAGAAAGAAAAAAGTAAAGGAATAAAAGCAAAAAAAGGGAAGAAGAAGAACAAGAATAAAAAAAAGAAGAAGAACAAGAAGAAAGAAAAGAAGAAGAGAGAAGAAGAAGAAGAAGAGAGAGCAGAATAAGAAAGAAGAAAGAAGGAAAAAAAGAAAAGACGAAGATTTCCAATACCGAGACCACTTTCTTACCTGTACCGAACCCTCATGTACTGCTCTGGCCAATCCGATAACAACGCACTGGTCGGGTAGTACATGGGAAGGGAGGCAGTGGAGGAGGTGGAGTCTGTTAGGGGCATTGTCTGCACTTGCTCTGGTAGATCTGGCATTATAGTCTCCTGCGGAAGGTTCGTCGATATAGGCATGACCAAAACCATACATTGATTTATATTTGTGTTATGTTATATGTAAACCCGTATTGTGTTATGTTATATGTAAACCCGTATTGTGTTATGTTATATGTAAACCCGTATTGTGTTATGTTATATGTAAACCCCTATTGTGTTATGTTATATGTAAACCCCTATTTTGACTTTTGATGTAATTAAAATGTTTAGGATTTTGGCATTAAGGCACGTTTACAATGTTGCTTGCCCTTATTCAGTTATCATTTTTATATGCTGTGAATTCTAGCCGCACATGCTAGTATAAATAAACGTTTGCAAAATCATCACACTAATCATACTTGGACAAAAATATGAAATAAATGAAGAAAAAATGAGCCCAATAGAAGTATTAGAAGGTTAAGAAGAGGACACTTTCAAGAAATGTTATAAAATATGGATACTGTAGCTTACCAAATCAAATAAGAATTCAAGTCAGAGATTTATTTTGTGCGTGTGTGGTTATCAATGGTTAATGCTTATTTGAAGAAGCCAAAGGATAGAGTTGGCAGTAAACTTCAACTGCCTAAATAATTTAGAAAAAAAAAAAAAAAAAAAAAAAAAAAAAAAAAAAAAAAAAAAAAAAAAAAAAAAAAAAAAAGGACCCTAACAACAAAATTATGAATCACATGCTCTAGTTTTTAGTCAGATCATAAACTGTTACAGTTGCTTTTCTCATTCTAACATTTCTGCTTGGAATATGGTGGGATTATACTATAATTTCTTCATAGACAATTAAAGTAATCAGTGCCTGACCACATTATACTTTCGTTTTTCATCCAAAGTGTCAATTCTTTTCCCTATAGTAAAAGTATTTATCAAAAAAAGGAAAGAAAAAAACATGAACATCACAAACAGTAATATTACCAAGTATCTTTTACAACAGAGACACATCTTTCTTAATAAGAGTTAAAAACATTGCTTAAAACTGCAGAAAAGTCACAATTAATCATCTGACGTATTGAACTTTAAACAATTTATCAATGAATCATAACTATAAAAAAAGAAGTTAATAACAGATAAAAATAATTAAAACAAATTATTACAAAATCCTTACTTGTGAAAAGTTATTGAAGGTTGGTTTATTCCCTGTGCTGAAGAGATGCAATGACCCCAGATTATCCCCGAACACTAGAGCCTGTGATGATGATGCTACATCAAAGGTTGTGATGACGCTCTCTGGTGAGCAGTTGACCTGTAGAAGAGTATATGCAAAATACAATAATTGATTGATGTGCAAATTTTTTACGTACATTGTAAAATGAGACAAATATGTGACACATACATGCCATATAAACTGCAAAATAAGACCAATCATAAACCTGCAAATAATTTTGTTTAAATATATAAACAATATCAATTTATCTTATTGATTAGACATACTTATGGAATGGCATCACAATTTGGGCAAAACAATATCATACATATTATAAGACTACATAATAGACCTACAGACTACAGGCCTAGCTGTCAAAATAATTAGTCACATATCCTTACTCTAGTAGACTATGGCAACAATAAAGGAGCCAGGATGGAATGTAAACAAAAGATCAAATGACACTGGTTTTAAGAACTTTGATATCTTAGCAAATGAGGGATCTGACAGACAGGAAACACTTTTTTCTTTCCAAGAGGTCTAGTGCAAAGGTTATAGAAATCAGGCAAGAACCTTAACAGATACCCTTTCTAAAATTGACTGCACAACCACTCTGGCAACTCTTCCAAAAACAAACCTTCTTTTCCTACAAGTACCATTGTTGCAAAAACACTGCAGACTATCAAGTATGAAGCCCATAATAGGTGGTGTAGTCCAAGTGAAGGGAAGTGAATCCACACACTGATTAGTCCATTACATGATCACTATAATCTTAGCACCAGACCTTGAGCTATAATCAAAGCTGATACTAATCTCCCATTGCCCAAAGAGAATAGCTCATAATCAACCTTATTCAAATCATAAAAATCCAGAACAAAATACAAAAGACCCCCTCCCCATAAAAAAAGTTTTCACTTAACCAAAAGACACAAACCACATAAATCCACAGCCCCAACATACCTGATAGCTCATGCTCATGATGGCATTATCAGGCTGACCTGCATCCATGAGCTGCCAGTGGCCGAGGGGTGAGACCACAGCCAGGCATGATGAGAGGCCAGGCACGAACCGCAGAAGGAAAGGAGGGACTAGTGCCCTGAGAGGCAGGGACAACTTCATCATCCGCAAGTCGAACACCATAACAAATTGGTCACCCATCATTTGTCCCATCCTGCAAGCAAGGAATTAATTACCAGTTATGTCATTTATTTTTGTGTGAAACATAAAGGGATTTTTGAGAGACTGAAATTCCTTTGTAAATTTATAGACTGTTAAATAAAGGGCAGCAAAACACTGTTTTATGATGTATATGCTCTTTTTTCATAGAAAAGAAACAAATTTTGAGGAATTCATCTTTACCAAATATTTTCAACATACCATAATGAGGTAGGCCTTATAATGTATGCCTACAAACAGCTAATCAATATCTTAATACAGCAAAACAGAGAAAACAGTGTCTTCACTGACAAACTCATAATCTTAAACCTTTGAGAACAGTCTTAAAGGCAAGCAAAATCCACACCAACACACAAACTCACTAACCTGTTTGAGAAGCCACAAGTTGCAATGTAGTTCCCCAGGACATCAAAGTCCGACAAGCTTCCTGTGTGCGCCTGGAAGTAATGCTCCTGACGCATTGTTCGAGGATCATGGAGGACAATCCTTCCTGTTAAGTCTCCATGGCACACAAACCGGGCATGATCGCGCAAGATTACACAGCCTTGTTCACCTACCTGGTGCTGCAGTTACACAAAGACACAAAGACAGATTATAGAATGCTTAACTGATTCTCTCTTCCATGTAATAACATATGTCAACAGTTCTGTGACAGAAAGATAATAAAAATATAGAAGTTACAAACAAAACTAAATTTAAAAAAAAAGTGAAAACAATAAAATGTATGAAAGAATACAACAAAATAACCACAATCACTGTAAGACAAGACACCAAATCTATAAAATTCCTAATTCTGACAAATACTAGTCCCTTATCATATATGATTATACTTCATATTACAACTTATTCCATTATAGTTCACCCAAACAGAATAAAACTTACACATCGAGTCTGCTCTTGCCGCGTGAGGTCGTACTCCACCATGGAGCCTTGATGACCCCCAAGCAGAAGGCGATGAGAAAAGTTACCCCCAAGCTGAAGCATGCACTGCATGTTCTCTAACTGTGGGGATCTGGAAACAATATCTTTTTAATTAC
The DNA here is from genome assembly GCF_019202785.1 of Penaeus chinensis. Classification (NCBI taxonomy): domain Eukaryota; kingdom Metazoa; phylum Arthropoda; class Malacostraca; order Decapoda; family Penaeidae; genus Penaeus; species Penaeus chinensis. Next base: position 4,271,055 of record NC_061853.1, on the reverse strand, counting down.
TCCTGCATCAAAAGATCAGATTTTAAAATCTTTTGTCAGTCACTGGATACTTTTGCAGCACTTGTATCACTGTTTACCTGGTTCAGTCCCCTTCTTCAGTCTCTAATCCATCTAATACAACCAATGATTTGTAGAAACATAAACAAAACAATACTTACCTATGGGAAAAGACTGGGGTTCCCTGTCTGGTCCAAAGGTTTAATGAAGTAGGTGTGAGAGCCAGAATACCTGCATCAGTTGATCTTAAATCACGTATTTCTTCTGTAGCGTGAACTTGAAAAGATGTATACTTCATGAGTTCGGTGCTGAGATAGGAGGTCACATGTCCCTGTAAAAGTTTGATTAATCTATTTAATCAAGGGAGGAAGGAAATGACAGGCAAAAGTTGTATAAGCCATTCAATGTTTGATATTTCTCTCTCTTTACCCTAGAGTATCTCTACTTTGATAGTTCAAAACTTTCCCGTCCTTACCCCTGAGTTACCCATCCAGACAAGCTCTTCCTTCCTGTCCACAGTGACGGCTGACACTCCGAAGCGGTCGCCTCCATCCACCAACACCGTCTGGCTCTCCTGGTAGTCTCCGCCATTCATGAATTCCACCTCTTGGGAGTCATGGGGAAATTCACTACCAGCTGGAAAGCCTTCCCCACCCTCCCCCGCGTACATTTCCGCGTAGGCTGTACCCTCTTCGCTAAAGGTGTTGCTCCCATCATACCCTGTTGGATGAACTTGCATTAGCACTAGTATACATATATGTCATTCATGAAAATTGTAATAATGGTAGAAAAAAAAAACCATGCACATTATTTTTTTGTTAATCATTAACTGCTGGATGCTAAAAAGGAATCTGCATTACAGCAAAAATTGATTTACTAAATTCTTATACCCTGAACATAGAAATACTTTCATTAGTTTACTGCATATAAAGCTTTAGTTCTCTATGACTTCAAAGGCTGAACAACTACAAATATCAAATCTATGACAAAATTCCATATGATTACTAACCAAGAATTTCATCCCCAAACTGTACAGCTGAAAAATCCATCTTCAACACAAGTGCAGATGAAACTCTGATAAGAGAAAAAGAACATAAATCAATTTAATATATTATATATCATACATTATATATATATATATAAATATATAAATATATATATATATATATATATATATATATATATATATATATATATCTGTCTATACATATAAATATGAGACTCTAGAAATACATAGGGCTTGGCTGGAATCTTAGGTTTAGCCAGAATAAGCATAATTTGGTCAAGATTCAACGTGTCAGACACTGGAGAGGGTTTATCTATATCCTGGAATAGCTAAATGGCTGAATGTTAAATAGACCCTTTTTGTATATAAGCTAAGACTACATTCAGTTCTATGTTACTCCAAATCTTTTCTGTAATCATAATGCACAAAACATAGGGCATAGGAGAAAACAGAAACTGTAGGGAAAAATAAGATCAATATAATTTAAAATCATCCCAGAATCACTAAAATCAAGTAAATCATATTCAAGTAGATTGAAACATACCAAGATCACAGTTCATACACCACTCTATACTTAGGCAAAGTGAGTATGCTTTGTAATATTTCTTGCATATCAATGACAGCTTATTGTCTCCTCATAATTGAAACAACTTAAAAAAAAAAAAAAAAAAAAAAAAAAAAAAAAAAAAAAAAAATAGTCAACTGTGAATTCTTTTGAGAGCACAGTTCCCATCTAAAGAAATGCTTTACACCTAGCAATTTGCACACACTTTTCTCCCACCAAATATTCACTGCAATATATGATATGAGATGTACAAGTTTATACAATATAGATATAGGTATAAAGCAATATATTTCTACTGCAATATCAGATTTGAATCTTTAAAAACACACAGGCTAAACTAAAGGTTCTCAGTACAAGCATAATTTATCACATTAAAATTGATTATCTTTTCTGATAATTCAGAAGCATACCATATAACCAAATATCTTTATAACCATATTTTAAAAAATGGGAATGTGTAATATTTCAAAAAATGCTGCATGGATGGAGAAAAGCTGTTATAATTTCATAAAGAAACACATAAAAGAATGATAAATAAATTTACTCCTTGCCAGAATAGTTTGCTGGCCTTCAGAGTACTTGTGCACAGGTTGTAGTCATTGCTTGACATTGTACCATTACTGGATATACTTAACCCCTTGTCGCTGGTAAACATTACAGACTACAGCATATACATATCATGAAGATTTTGACATTTCCTCCCAGTATGTTAGTCATTAGTGACATGGGGTTCAGAGTACAAAAAGTAATGATCACAGCTTTTAGTTGATATGCACAGAACAACCAAACAAAGATTGCTGTATTAACTAAAAACCTTTCTAATACTTGCCGATCACTCCAGACCCCTTTAGTCAATATGTCACGGGAATGAATTATGTGTTCAAAATAGTACTTAATACTGTACTGTAAATATTTTGAGCAACTTAGAAAAAAAAGGTCTCTGTAAGATATCTAAATGCTTATTATAGGTACACTCTGTGAGCGCACTCATTTCTTTGGTGAATGTTTAGAATACCTTCACATGACTGATCATGATGATAGTGGCAGCGATGGATTCACTTACTCTCTATTACCTATATATATACAGAAATTATGATGTGGAACCCCGCTAACCCCCCCCAGTCTTGGCACCGATACCAAGGGAAGGCATGAAAGGTACCAGGAAAATTGCTGGGTAAAATATGAATAACATACAACGCTTTGGTCAATATACAGTCAAATACAGGGAGCACAGCCCGATGTGCCTCCCCCTCAGGAAACTACCGACCCCCCAACCCTTGCTCTGGAATATAAAAAAATCCCATATTCCAAGTTACAATTTTCCTGGTACCATTACATCTATATCGCCATCATCATGATCAGATATGTGAAGGCATTCTGAATATCTACCACTTATTTTTAACTTCCTTGCAGTTAATTACACCATATAAAATGAAAATACATCCCTTCCTTTACAGTATTGCCATACACTGACCTCCTATACTTTGACCTATATTTGCACAAAGTAAAAGCAAGTTAAAAGTTATTCACTAGAATTCAGATATACATCAGGCAATGCTATGGGCTGTTGCATTTGCACTCTGCATCCCTTTCACGGCCATATAAACGCCACCAAGCATATCCTGGCAAAATACAGCTTGTAGAACTCCGTAGATATATAAAGGAACCATTTTCTCTCTCTAGCTAGAATATGTGTACTATAATTCTACTGGTCTTTGCCCCAAGGCTGAGAGCGGAGGCCAAGATATCCTATGATGCAATCCTACTCTGAATAATAACTCTAATTTTCGAAGTACATTACCTAATAAATAATTTTTGGATCGAGCCAGAATGTTACCTCCGTTTTGAACTAAACACTGATTTTCTCCCATTTCTTACCTTATTAACAATAGCCAATGTAATTACCAGCGTCCTAGCCTATCTCATACAAAATTACGATGCTCTACTTGGTCAAATTATCAGTGAAAGGGCCAGAAATAAGGCTTGTGAGAGGGGGAAAGTGCGATCATCTTGTCAAATTGAGCGTCGTCGGTTAATCTACAAAACGCGGCCGCTGCGTGGCGTCCGGAGGCTAGAGCGTATTCAGTTTTGCGGGGTGTGCTGACCGAGAGGCTTGAGCGTATTCGGATTTACGCGACATGATGGATGCGAAGGAGGGCGCTGTGTGTATTTGGGTGTTGGTGTTTTTGTGAATCTACGTGTATATTTGGATTCTTATTTCATGAGAATACGTTGATGAAGCTTATTTCTGACTCATGTGTTTGTAGTCTCTCTCCTTTCGCCCCCAAACCTCTCCTCTCACATCTCTCTCGTCATCTCTCTCTCTCTCCTCTCTCTCTCTCTCTCAAAAACTCAAGGCTCTCAATCTCTCCTCACTCTTCTCTCATCTCTCTCTCTCTCCTCTCTCTCTATCTCCCATCTCCCCTCTCTCTCTCTCTCCATCTCCACTCTCTCTCTCTCCTCTCTCTCTCTCTTTCTCTCTCTCTCTCCCCTTTTCCCCCCCTCTCGTCTCTCTCTCCTCTCTCTCTCTCTCTCTCTCTCTTACATGTGTGTTTCTCTCTGTCTCTGTCTCCTTCTCTCTCTCTCCCCTCTCCTCTCCCAAACTCTCTCCCCTCATCTTTTTCCCCAAACTTTTTCATCTCTCTCTCTCTCTCTCTCCTCACTCTTTTTCTCTCTTTCTCCCTCTCTCTCTCACTCTCTCATCCTCTCTCACTCTCTCTCCCATCTCTCTCTCTCTCTCTCTCTTCTCCTCTCTCTCCTCTCCTTCTCTCTCCTCCATCTCCCTCTTCTCTCTCTCTTCCATTTTCCCTTCGCTCTCTCACTCATTTTCTCTCTCTATCAGACTCCCTCTATTCTCTCTCATTTTTTTTCCCCACCCCCCCCCCTCTCTCTCTCTCTCATCACTTTTCATCTCTCTCCTTCTCTCTCTCTCTCTTACAGTGTTTGTTTCTCTCCTCCCCTCTCTCTCTCTCTCCATCTCCCTCTCACTCTCTCTCCTCTCTCCTCTCTCTCTTACATGTGTTTTCTCTCCATCTCCCTCTCTCTCTCTCTCCATCTCCCTCTCTCTCTCTCTCTCTCTCTCTCATCTCTCTCTCACTCTCGCCTCCTCTTCTCTCTCTCTACAGTGTGTGTTTCTCTCGTCCTGTCTCCTTCTCCTCTCTCTCTCCTCTTGCTCATTCTCTCTCTTCTCTCACTCTCCCATCTCTCTCTCTCTCTCATCTCTCCCCATCTCTCTCCCCTCTCTCTCTCTCTCTCTCTCTCTCTTTTCCTCTTCCTTTTCTCTCGTCTCATCTCATCTTCTCTCTCTCTCTTTCTCTCTCTCTCTCTCTCTCTCCTTCTCTCCCTCCATCTCCCTCTCTCTCTCCCCTCCATCTCCCTCTCTCTCTCTCCCCTATTCTCCTCTCTCTCTCTCTCTCTCTCAATCTTCTCTCTCTCTCTCCCTCTCTCTCTCTTACAGTGTGTTTTTCTCCATCTCCCTCTCCTCTCTCTCCATCTCCCCCTCTTCTCTCTCTCCTCTAAAAAAAAGGTCTCTCTCCCCTCTCTCTCTCTCTAATCTCCCCAAATCTCTCTCTCCTTTTTCCCTCTCTCTCCTCCCTTCTCTTTTCTCTCTTTTCTCTCTCGTCCCCTCTCTCTCTCTCTCTCACTCTCTCTATCTCTCTCTCTCTCTCTCTCCATCTCACCTCTCATCTCTCTTCCATCTCCCTCCTCCTCTCTCTCCCCTCCTCCCCTCTCTCTCCCTCCTCTCTCTTACAGTGTTTGTTTTTCCCTCTGTCTCTGTCTCCTTCGCTCTCCTCTCTCTCTCCCCCTCTCTCAACTCAATCAGGTCTCTCTCTCTCTCTCCAAACTCTCCTCTCCTCACTCTCTCTCGATCTCTCTCTTCTCCTCACTACTCTCGATCTCTCTCTCTCGTCTCTCTCCCCTCTCTCTCCTCTACTCTCTCCTCATCTGTTCTCTCATTACTCTCTGATTCGTCTAATCGTCTCCTCCCTCCTCTCCCTCTCTCTCACTCTCTCCTCATGCATCTATCGTCCTCTAACTCTAAACCCTGTCTGCGTTTGTCTTCTCTACGTCTGTCTTCTACTCTCCTCTCTCTCATCTCTCGTCAACTCTCTCCATATCTCTCACTTCTCTCTCTCATCTCAATCATCTCCCAGCCCCTTCTCCTCTCGTCTTCTCCTCTCTCTCTCTCTCCTCTCTCTCCTCTCTCCTCCTCTCTCCATCATCTCCTCTTTCTCTCTCGTCTCTCTCTCTCTCTCTCTCTCCTCTCAATCTCTCTCTCTCATCTCTCTCTCTCCATCTCGTCCTCTATCTCTCACTCTCCACTCCTCTCTACTCGTCATCTCCCTCTCTCGTCTCTCTCTCTTCTCTCTCTCTCTCTCTCTCGACATTGTAGGTCTCTCTCTGCTCGATCCCTCTCTCTCTCTCTCTCTCTCTCTCTCCTCTCTCTCTCATCCTCATCTCTCTCTCAGTTCTCTCTCTCGTAACAATCTCTCTACTCATCTCTCCATCTCCTCTCTCACTCTCATCTCTCTCTCTCTCACTCATCTCTCCATCTCTTCTCTCATCTCTGCATCTATCTGTCTCTAAACCCTGTCTCTGTTTTTGTCTTTCTCTTCAGTCTGTCTGTCTCTCTATCTCTCCCCTCTGTCTGTCTTCTCTCTCTCTCTCTCTCTCTCGTCTCTCTCTTCTCTCTCTCTCTCTCCTAAGCTTTACTCGTCTCCTCTCTCTCTCTATCGACTCTCTCTGTCTCTGTCTCTCTCTCTTTCTCTTGCCTCTCTCTCTCTCTCTCTCTCTCTCTCACTCTCGTCTCTTCTCATCTCTCTCTCTTCTCTCTCTCTCTCTCTCATCTCCACCCAATCTCCTCATCTCTCTCTCTCCTCCTCTCTCTCTCATCTCTCTCTCTTTTCCTCACCAAATCTCTCTCTCTCTCTCTTCTTCTCGACCTCTCTCCCTCTCTCTCTCTCTCTCTCTCGATCTATCTCTCTCTGCTCTCCTCTCTCTTCTCTTCTCTCTCTCTCGTCTCTCCTCTCTCTCTCTCTCTCTCTCCTCTCTCATCTCTTCTCTCTCTCACTCGTCTCTCTCTCCTCTTCATAACATCTCCTCCTCACTCTCTCTCTCTCTCTCACTCTCTCTCTCTCATCTCTCTCTCTCTCTCTCTCCTCTCTCTCTCTCTCTCTATCTCTCTCTTTCTCTCTCCTCTCTGTGCATCTATCTGTCCTCTAACCCTGTCTCCTGTTTTTGTCTTTCTCTCGTCTGTCATTCTGCTGTCTGTCTCTCTCTTCTCTCTCTCTCCTCTCTTCCCTCTCTCTCTCTCTTTTCTCTCTCTCTCTCTGTGCATCTATCTGTCTCTAACCCTGTCTCTGTTTTTGTCTTTCTCTCTGTCTGTCAGTCTGTCTGTCTGTCTCTCTCTCTCTCTCTCTCTCGCTCTCATCTCTCTCTCTCTATATATAATATATATATAATATATATAGTAATTTATATATATAATATCTGCCATCTATCTGTCTCTACCTGTCTCTTTTTTGTCTTTCCTCTGTCTGTCTGCTCATCTATCTCTCTCTCCTCTCTAAACTCTCTTCACGTCTCTCTCTCTCTCTTCTCTCCTCTCTCTCTCTCTCACTCTCTCTCTCTCTCTCTCTCTTCTCTCCTCTCTCTCTCTCTCACTCTCTCTCTCGCTCTCCTCATCTCTCTTCTCTCTCTCTCTCTCGCTCCCCTCTCTCTCTCACCACATCATCTCTCTCTCTCCTCTCTCTCTCTCTCTCATTCTCTCATCTCTCTCTTCTCCCTCTCAATCTCCCCATCATCTCCCCTCCCCTCTCTTCTCTCCTCCTCTCTCACCCCCACCCTCTCTTCTATCTCTCTCTCTTCTTTTTCCCTCTCTGTGCATCAATCGTCCTAACCCTGTCCTCTGTTTTTGTCTTTCTCTCGTCGCCCAGCCCCTGTCTGTCGTCTGTCTGTTTTTCCTCTCTCCTCTCTCTTTCCCCTCTCTCATCCCCTCTCTCATCGCTTCTCTCCTCTCTCATCTCTCTCTAAAATATAATATATATATATAATAATATATAATATATAATATCCCATCTATCTGTCTCAATCCGTCTCTGTTTTTTGCTTTCCTTCTGTCTCCTGTCCCTATCTCTCTTTCTGTCTCTCTCCTCGTTCTCTCTCCTCTCTCCTCGCTCTCTCCTCTTCTCTCTCTCCTCTGTTTCCCTCTCTCTCTCTCTCTCTCTATCCTCTCTCCTCCTCTCTCTTCTTTTCTCTCTTTCCTCTCTCTCTCTCTCTCTCACTTCACTCCCTCTCTCTTTCTTTTTTTTTCTCTCTCTCTCTCTCACCTCACTCAATCTCTCTTTTCCCCTCTCACTCTCTCACCCCTCTCTTCTCTCTCTCTAAACATCTCATCTCTCTCTCTCTCTCCTCATCTCTTCTCCAGCTCTCTTTTCTCTCCTCTCTTCTCCGCCTCTTCCTTTTCTCTCTCTCCCCTTCTCTCCTCTCTCCTCTCTCCCCTTTTCTCTCTCTCATCCTCTCTACGTCTCTACTCTCTCTCTCTTTCTCTCTCCTCATCTCCTTTCTCTGTCATCTATTGTCTCTAACCCGTCTCTTTTTTTTGTCTTTCTCTCGTCTGTCATCTGCGTCTCTCGTCTCTCTTCCTCTCTCTCTCCCCTTCCACTCCTCTTTTCTCTCCCCTCCTCTCTCTTTTTCTCTCTCTCTCTCTTTTTTTCCTTTTTTCTCTCTCTTCTCTCCCCCTCTCTCTCTCTCTTTCCCTCTCTCACTCTCCTCTCCCCACTCAACCCCTCTCTCTCTTTTCTTTTTTTTTTTCCCCCCTCTCACTCACTCAATACTCTCTCTCTTTTCTCTCCCCACCCTCTCTTCTCTCGCTCTCTCGTCTCTCTCTCTCTCTCTCTCTCTCTCCTCTCTCCCCCTTCTTTTTTTTCTTTCTCCCTCTCTTTCTCTCTTCTTCTCTCTTTCCGTTTCAACATGCTAACACATGTCTAAGCCCGGGGGAACACACAGTTTCCCTGCAGTATTGTTTATATTTTTTCTTTATGCAATCTATGGTTTTGCCATATATGTCCACCAAATATGACCCGGTCTCGCACAGATCACTAACAGATTTAGACAGACTCAAATAGACGTAAAAGTCACTAACAGACAAACAGACAGACAGACAGACAGACAGACAGACAGACAGACTGACAGGAAATGACTTTCACTGTTCTGTTCCGTTACGTTATGATTTAGTTTCTCCCTTCACCGTTTTCGATTTGGTCTCTGGAATAAGTACATTTCTTCTGGCACCTCTCTTTCTACCTGTCTGTCTGTCTGCCTCTCTCTGTCTCTCTCTGTCTCTCTTTCTTTGTTTCTCTGTCTCTCTCTCTGTCTCTCTCTGTCTCTGTCTCTCTGTCTCTCTCTCTCTCTCTCTCTCTCTCTCTCTCTCTCTCTCTCTCTCTCTCTCTCTCTCTCTCTCTCTCTCTCTCTCTCTCTCTCTCCCTCTCTCCCTCCATCCATCCATCCTTTCCCCCCTTCCTCCCTACTCCTTCCCTATCCCTCTCCCTCTCTTCCTCTCCCTTCCACCTTCCCCCCCCCCCCCCCTCTCTTTCCCGGGCACAAAAGCGAACGCCTCTCAATAGTCAATTCTAATTATGACTGCGCACCTCAATGCAGTCAACTAAAATCAATTAAGATTTTTTTCCCCCTTCCTCACACTGCGAGAACAAGAGACCATCACAATCAACTCATCAAAGTTCAAAGTTCTAAACGCAAAAGTCTTCTCTGTCAAAGCAACTCAAAATGAGGTAATAATAACCCTGGAGGAACAATCTATCTAATTCAATGTCAAAATAATCAATCAGGTGAAAATTAATTGCTTTGAAGCTCCATTGTATAACGTCGCTCTTGTCAGTGAATGGACTCGAGTTTTAAGATTGTCAATTTTTCCTTTTTATTTTTAATAATGGTTGACTTTTTCCTTCCCTGTATGATGCCAGTCGTCCATATTGAAATCCTCAATATAATAAAGGAAGTACATGTTTATTGTAAAATCCAAGTGAAGGGTTGATGGAATATATGATCTAGTTGTAAAAGGAATGATCATGCAACTAGTGAGTTGATTGATAGGTAGATGAATGAATTGGTAGATCAATAAATAATAGAGAAGGTGAATTGATTGAAGAGGTGAATCGATAAAAATGAATATTAACATTTTAGTTTTACTAAAGCTTTCGCGGAAGTGGCAGTCTACCATTTCATTTTAAAGCAATTCATGATCATTCTCTCTCTCTCTCTCTCTCTCTCTCTCTCTCTCTCTCTCTCTCTATCTATCTATCTATCTATCTATCTATCTGTCTATCTATCTATCTATCTATCTATCTTCCCCCTCTTTATCTATCTATCTATCTATTTCCCCCTCTCAATCTATCTATCTATCTATCTATCTATCTTCCCCATCTCAATCTATCTATCTATCTATCTATCTTCCCCTTCTCAATCTATCTATCTATCTATCAACTGATCTTTCTCTCACAGCATTACCACGCACTCGTTGCAACGCCCCTATAAAAGTACACCTCAAGTCCTTCATTTCTAACAATCATTTTCACTTTCTATATCATAAAGTGTTGTCTTTTCCCGGCGTACGACAGGATGTTATAGCTCCTCTCTTTCCACGGTTACTCTTGTGTATATATAAAAAGAAAACAGGATATTAATGGAAGATAAAACGAGAAGGAAATTGTAGTACGCTTTAAAAAAAAAATTATCGTCTGCTTTTTTGCTTCAGGCAAGGATAGTTTCCTTAACTATATATACAGGGGATGTATATTTTTCTCTCACACTGGTTAACACTCCCTCCATACACAATAAATACATTTTTGGTGTATGCACTTTCCTATATCCTTTTCCTGTGTCGTTCCTTCTATAGAACGGTGATTTAGCAAGTCGTCAACAATCCTGTGTACGGTATTTTTCTATATAGCATAGGTTTCTTGGACCATTGTCAATGATATATGAGCATCGCTTATATAGGAAAGCTATACATTGCTCCTTCTCACGAAACTTGGCCCGATATATGTGATATATGCTTGTCTCCCCCCCCCCCCCTCTCTCTCTCTCTCTGTCTCTCTCTCTCTCTCTCTCTCTCTCTCTCTCTCTCTCTCTCTCTTTCTCTCTGCACATATGCTATTCCAGAGCATATGTGCAGAATGATAGGTGACATGCATCAACAGATTTATTCTGTTTCGTTGTTTATTTGTCTGTCTGTCTGTCTCGTTGGCTATCTACTTTTCTGTCTGTCTGTTTATGTATCTATCTATACTTCGAGATCTGTGAAACGATTCGCTTTCTCCCCCGCTAGATGCTCTCTCTCTCTCTCTCTCTCTTTCCCTCTCTCTCTCTCTCTCTTTCCCTCTCTCTCTCTCTCTCTCTCTCTCTTTCTCTTTCCCTCTCTCTCTCTTTCCCCCTCTCTCTCTCTCTCTCTCGCTCTCTCTCTCTCACTCTCTCTCTCTCTCTCTCTCTCTCTCTCTCTCTCTCTCTCTCTCTCTCTCTCTCTCTCTCTCTCTCTCTCTCTCTCTCTCTCTCTCTCTCTCTCTCTCTCTCTCTCTCTCTCTCCCTATCTCTATCTCTATCTCTATCTCTCTCTCTCTCTCTCTCTCTCTCTCTATCTCTCTCCCCCCCCCCCACCCCTCTCTCTCTGCACATATGCTATTCCAGAGCATATGTGCAGACTGATAGGTGACACGCATCAACAGATTTATTCAACGTTTTTTCATTTCTGGGTGTAACCTAGACTTATAAGATGGAATTCCTGTCAGCGAGGATACCATATACAAACTCGTCTCCTTCGTCTATTTTTATGTTCCTTTCACAAAGACCTTTCCCCCCGTAACTCGCCCCTCTTCCTTTAGCTAAAAGCAAGTACCTCCCTTGGCCTGGTTTGAACTGATCTTCAATACAGTAATCACCGAAGTACTTTCCAGGAGGCTCAGTGATCCTCATCCACCAAAGGCGTCGATAAGTCTGGGATAAATCTAACGTGGCTCCATTAAAATGATCGAACTATATAGCTAAAAGGTATGAATCACTGAACCGACAAATGTAGAAAAGGTATGAGTGAGAATGTTTTTGATCAGTTTCGGAGCTTCGGGATGTAATCGAAAACGGTCAAATAAATATCTTGCTCATACCTTTTCTAAGAATGTATCATTATTGGGTAGAGCTTGAGAGAGGGAGAGAGAGAGAGAGAGAGAGAGAGAGAGAGAGAGAGAGAGAGAGAGAGAGAGGAGAGAGAGAGAGAGAGAGAGAGAGAGAGAGAGAGAGAGAGAGAGAGAGAGAGAGAGAGAGAGAGAGAAGAGAGAGAGAGGGGGAGGGAGAGAGAAAGAGAAAGAGAAAAAGAGAGAAGAGAAGAGAGAGAGAGAGAGAGAGAGAGAGAGAGAGGGGGGAGGGAGAGAGAAAGAGAAAGAGAAAAAGAGAGAAGAGAAGAGAGAGAGAGAGAGAGAGAGAGAGAGAGAGAGAGAGAGAGAGAGAGAGAGAGAGAGAGAGAGAGAGAGAGAGAGAGAGAGAGAGAGAGAGAGAAGAGAGAGAGAGAGGGGGGGAGGGAAAGAGAAAGAGAAATAAAAAGAGAAGAAGGAGAGAAGGGAGAGAGAGAGAGAGAGAGAGAGAGAGAGAGAGAGAGAGAGAGAGAGAGAGAGAGAGAGAGAGAGAGAGAGAGAGAGAGATAAATAGATAGAAAGAAAGAGATAGATAGAGAGAGAGAGAAAGAGAGAGAGAGAGAGAGAGAGAGAGAGAGAGAGAGAGAGAGAGAGAAGAGAGAGAGAGAGAGAGAGAGAGAGAGAGAGAGAGAGATAAATAGATAGAGAGAAAGAGATAGATAGAGAGAGAAGATAGATAGATAGATAGAGAAAGAGAGAGAGAGAAAGAGAAGGAGAGGGAAAGGGAGAAAGGAAGCGAAAGGCAGAAGGAGAGTGAAAGATGGAGGGAGAAGTCCCATTAGTTACTGTTACTGTTATTATTATTTTCCTACTATCATTTCTTTGTTATCATTTTCATCATTTTATTAATATGATGATCATTATGATGGAATTGTTATTAGCATTATTGTTGTTTTGTTGTTGTTGTTATCATTATCATTATCATTACTATTATCATTATCAATACCATTATCATTATCATTTCCATTATCATCATCATCACCATCATCATTATTATCATCATTATAACTAGTATCACTATTATCATCTTCATTTTCACTATCATGGTCTCTGGAGCCCAGTCCTGCACCATATTTTTTATCTTTCAAGATTAGTCTGTTAATATATAAACATTATGAGCAATAAGAGTCATGCTAAGGAATTCAATGTCATGTTTTTCGCATGATTTTGTCATACTTGTATTATTCTGATAAGTTAGTGAGTTGGGATAAATGAAATATTACGTAAACTATCAGTTATGAGAAATACTGTTCTCTCTCTCTCTCTGTCTCTCTCTCTCTCTCTCTCTCTCTGTCTCTCTCTCTGTCTCTCTCTCTCTCTCTCTCTTTCTCTTTCTCTCTCTCTGTCTTTCTCTCTCTCCTATCTCACTTTTTTTTTGTCTGTGTCTCTCTTTCTTTTCATATCAAGGTCGCAAAACTGGTTCGTGTCATATCCACATTCATAAATATTTTCAGTCATAAGCAGAGCATACCATAGCGTATATGAACTGACTCTTGATGTCCTGTTAAGATTTGACATCTGCGCCCAGTAAACACGCCCAGAAACTTCAGTGAATTCAGTGACATCGAAAAGAAGTTCCTCAGACTAATCTATCATAAAGCATTTCGTGATTATTTCCCCAAAGACATTCGTAACACGAGGGGCTATTCCTTTACCCTCTCCACTCTACCATGACCACAAATCACCCGGTGACAGCTTCGAAATCAAACTCAAGTTCTCTAAGACTAGGCAGGCAGATCCATGCCATATTAGCTGTTAAAAAGGCAATAAATACATATATATTATCATGATACATTTAGGTGTTCACTTCTTAAAAAAGTGTGGTATTTCCCGAACGTGTTTCCAACGTGTTATTATTTTCCTCTGCCAATAAATGTTTAGCTAGCGTTTTCCTGTTTTCCTTTTCCGACATTTTGATGCAAGGCCCGTGCGAAATATATCACAGGGCTATCTCTTCATTTATCATGATGTAAATATTAAAATCATATATTTTTATTCTTTATCTGCGGTGTAAATATATATATCATTTCTGCTATAATTACCGTATTGTATTCTCAAACATTTCAGAATGAACTTACAGATAGGAAATGCCAGGTCATGACAGGTTAGCAAAAATGAAGTGTCATGCCCACAGTTGGATTGTCTAACGCTCTATCTGTATGCATCTAATTATCAATCTATATACCTGTCTATTTTGTTAGTTGTCTATACCCTTTTATTCATACTTAGAACTGTTCACGTTTTTATTCATAGAAGAAGCAAGGTAAAATACCTACATACAGTATCTGTTTGTAATCTACCTATTACTTTCTTCTAGAGCTTATATTATACCCAAGAAACAATAAATCGGAAATGATTAATAACATTTTGCTCTCTGCACGACTTACTGTATTTATAAGAATCTACACTGACTTGATTTCTACGAGAGTATTAAAGATATAAAATAGGGGGTAAGAGTAATGCCAAAATGTCAAGATACTAGATGGTATTGTGCGGGAACTGATATATATATATATATATATATATATATATATATATATATATAT
>NC_061853.1:4179242-4186742 GCF_019202785.1 Penaeus chinensis | reverse complement strand
GCAACGAAACGTATCAATAATGCATCGAATGTGTCACTTAGCATGGTAAACTCTTCAGCGTAATGTACCATGCTAAAAATATTACATAGGGATAATTCACTATATCGTTGAATCACATGGTATCAGTTTTAGTGATATTGATAATAATAATAGTAGCAACAAGTATAATAATTGTAATAATGACAATAATGAGAATAATGATAACTTGATGATAATTGTAATAATGATACTAATAAGAATAATGATAGCTAGATGATAATGATAATAATGATGACAATCATGATAATTAAAATGATTATGATAATAATAATAATATTGTCAATGATGATATGATTATGATAATGATCAAAATGATACTACTTTTTCTTCAACTACCTCTAGTACTAGGAATAATGTTGATAATAATGATAGGGGTAATAGTAGTAAAATTGTTAATGATAATAATAGTGATAAAAATACTAATGATGATATCACTACTACTATTGCTACTACTACGTAACATGATAATGATAATAATAATAATAATAATAATAATTATTATTATTATTATTATAATAACAAACAATAACAAGAACAAACAACAGCAATAATAATAATGATAATAATGATATGTGCTAATAATAATAATAATGATAATAATGATAATAATAGGAATAACGATAATAATCTCAATAATAATAGTAACAATAAAAAATAATCATAATAATAATAATAGTAATAATAATAATATTAATGATAATAGTAATAATAATAATATTAATGATAATAGTAAAAATGATAATAATGATAATAATAATGATAATAATAATAATAATAATAATAATAATAATAATAATAATAACAACAATAAGAATAATAATGACAATAACAACAATGATGATAATAAGGATAATAATGATAATAACAATAACCCGGGCATGCCATGCCATGCCCACTGTGAGTTTACTTGTTTAATTGTTTTACCACAGAGATGGCTACATTTGTACTAAGTCACCAATGAGCCAATTACGAGTACTGCCTGCCTCGCCCGTTTACCCTTTTCTATAATTTAGGATAATATTTTACGTTATCTTATTTTGCTATTATTAATGTTTATCACATTATAGTAATTATAATGTTTATAATAAAAATAACACGATCGATATTCATACATTTTCTCGCCAATATAAGGAAAGGTGAAATCAGGTAAGGCAGAGCCATCTATGTGTAAAGACATTTCACAAAGAAAAAAAAAAAAAAAGTGAGCACAGCATTTTACCCCTTTTTTATTCATTTTCCCCGGCGGCAATGGGTTAATAATGATCATAATAATTATAATAGTAATATTAGCAATAAGAATGATAATGAAATAATAGTAGCAATAATTATTATAATGGTAATGATAATGTTAATAATGCTAATAATGATAATGATACTGATAATAATAATGGTAATGACAATAACTATGATATGACTGATGATGATGATGATAATATTGGTAGTAATATTAAGGATAATAATGCTTATAATAATGCTAATAACAATAATAATAATAATAATAATAATAATAATAATGATAATGGTAATAATAATAATGATAATGATAATTATAACAACAACAAAACAATAATGATAATAATAATAATGATAATAATAATAACAACAACTACTGATAATAACAGCAATAATAATAGCAATAATAATAAAAATAATGATAATAACAATATTGATAACACCAATAATAATAGTAATCATAATTACAATAATAACAACAACAAAACTACTAATAATAACCATAATAAGGATAACAACGATCAAAATAAAAGCAACAGGAGTATGAAAGATAACCATAGACAAGAAACAATAACAACATAAACAACGGTAATAAGAGAGTGAAAGGAAGAACATAAACACAATTAAAATAAAGTACAAATGACCACTTCTCGGTATAATTACAACACTTGAAAATGGAAATCATATTTAACGCCTAGATTTCGGGACACGGCGCCACCCGAGGCAAAATACATTATTTCACCCTCCCCTATTCGTCACGCCTCAGATATTTCTGGCATATCTTTAATAAGATCCATTATCTCACTTCTGCTGGCGGGGGTTGCCATCGTTCTCAATCGAGAATGAAGGGAAAATATCTCCTGTTTTATATTTCTGTACGATTGAAGCGCCGTTTCTTCGTCTCGAAATACGTGGCGTGTGGATACTCAAAGGCTGGGTTGGTTTGATTTGTTCGTATTTGACAAACAAGTCGGGAAAGGATCATAAACTTTTGAAATGTTCGAGGTAGCACCTGCAGTCGCGACCGTGTGGCGTGACGGAGACGAGCGTCGCGGTAAGGCTTTCTGATCCTACAAAGGCTACGTTAATCCCTCAGCGGATCATGTCCAACCCCACATCTAAGGAGATCAAGACCTGATTGCGTATTACCTCGAAACCTATATATACTATATATATATATATATATATATATATATATAATAAAATCTAATATATATAAATATTATATAAATAATATATATATATAATATATATAACACAATACACACACACACACACACACACACACACACACACACACACACACACTAAACAAACACACACACACATATTATTATATATATATATATATATATATATATATATCTATATACACACTATATTATATATATGTGTGTGTGTTGTGTGTGTTGTGTGTGTGTGTGTGTTGTTTGTACATAACATACATACATACGTATAAATATATACACATAAATATATATATAATATATATAAATTATATACTATATATATAATATATATATCTATATCTACATAATATAAATATAAATATATCTATATATATAGACAGATACCTATATACATATACATTAAAAACATACATACACACACATATATATATAATATATATATATATATATAAATACATACACACATATACATACATAAATATATATACATATAGACATATATGCATACATATATTGAATATATAAATAAATATATATATATATACACACACACACCACACACACATATATATTTATAATAATAATATATATATATATAATATAAATATGTATGTATATAGATAATACATATATATATATAATATATATATATATATAATTATATATATATATACACACACACACACACACACACACACACATGTGTGTGTGTGTGTGTGTGTGTGTATGTATATATATATGCATATGCATGTATAGAAAGATAGAAACTGATACAGATAGATATAGATAGGTATAGATAGACAGACCGATAAAGACATAGATATATAATCACCAAAGCAAGAAAGAGAGAATGAAAGAATGCCACAGGAAGCACGTACCTTCACCCCCTCCCCCCCTCCTTCACCTTTCCCCCCTCCTCCCCCCCCTAACCCCACCCCTCCCCCTCCCCCTAATACCCCCACCCCCTCCCCCTATCCCCACCCCCTCCCCACTTCTCTCCCTTTGCAACGCGACGGCATCCTCCGCTCAACAAGATCCTCATTGCAGGAGAGTGAAAGAATCCGCACACACAGTTCGAGAAGAATCTTTACGTCCGGCAGTTTTAACAAAATCTTCGAGAGGGAAATTTTAACATGATCAGCGACCTCGAAGTTTTGCGTCTATTGAAGTGAATGCGAGTGAGGAAAATTTTAGGGATAAAGAGATTGGGGAAAAAAGGGAAGGGAAAAGGGGGAGAGAGAGAGAGGAAGAAGAAGAGAGGTAAGATGAAAAGAGGAATGAAAATAAAAGGAAGAAGAGGGAAGGAGGTGAATAAATAAAGGTAAGATGAAGAAGAAGAAGTTGAATAAAGAGAAAATGAGAAAAAAGTAAAGAAAGGTCTTTGTATTGGCTGAAGAAAAATGGAAAAGAAAGGAAAAGTTGAAAAGAGGTAGAAAAAAAAAAAGGAAACAGAAGAAGAAACAGAAAGAGAGAAAAAAAAGTCTTGGTCCATGTGTTGCTTCTTCCTTTCAAAAGGATGAGAAAAAAAGGAAAAGAAGAGGAAACAAAACTAGATAAAAAAAATCGGAAGAGAAAAGCAGATAGAGAAAAAAGTCTTGGCCTTCGGGGAAAAGGAGGACGAATTAGAAGATAAAAAGTAAAAATTAAGAGAAGAAAAAGAAGAAAAAGAAGAAGAAAAAAAGATAAAAAAGAAAGATACTAAAATAGAAAAGAAAGCAAAAAAGGTGAAAGACAAAAAGAAAAAGAATCAAGAAAACAACAAGAGAAAAAACAAAGAAATAATAATACGAAGAAGAAGAAGAAGAGAGATAGATAGATAGATAGATAAGTAGAAGAGATAAAGAGAGAGAGAGAGGGAGAGAGAGAGAGAGGAGAGGCTTAGAGAGAGATGAGAGAGAGAGAGAAGCGAGAGAGGAGGATGATGAGAGAGAGAGGAACGAGAGAGAGAGAGAGAGAGGAGAGAGAGAGAGTAGGAGAGCGAGAGAGAGAGAAGAGGGGGGGGGGTGGGGGGGGGGGGGGGAGAGAGAGAGAGAGAGGGAGAGAGAGGAAGGAGAGAAACAGCAAAATAAAACTGATTCAAGACCCTCGTGTTGCTTCCTAACTCTCGACCAGGAGGAGATAATTGCTACGGGATCTTCATCAAGCAAAGGACCTGACTGTGAGGATAAATACTTCGGCGTCCCATTAAAATCCACAGTTATTCAGCCTCTATTTGGGGTCTCTCAAGGTGGGACACGCGCTCGGGAATCGAATGGGAGGGATTTTCTTTTGTGTGTCTGTTTTTGTTTTTGTTTTGTTTGTTTTTGGTTTTGTTGTTGTTGTTTTAAATTTTCTCTTTCTCTATTGCTGTCTCTTGTTCTCTCTGTCCTTCTATCTGTCTATCCGTCTCTCTCTCTCTCTCTCTCTCTCTCTCTCTCTCTCCTCTCTCTCTCTTTCTCTCTCTATCTCTCTACACACACACACACACACACACACACACACACACACACACACACACACACTATATATATATCTATATATAATATATATATATATATATATACATATATATTTCTCGCTTTCTATCTATTTATCTATCTATTTCTCCCTCCCTCTCCCTCCCTCTCTCTCTCTCTCTCTCTCTCTCTCTTTCCCTCTCTGTATTATGAAAGATTACACGTGTCTCGGGGCCACTGCTGTTGCACCACGAAGCTGTTTTCATTCATGGATGTCAAATGCAGACCAGGTGGGAGGAATTCAAAGAGAGGGAGGGGGAAGGGAAGGGGAGGGGGGAGGGGAAGGGGAGGGGAAGGGAAGGGTGAGGGGGAGGGGAAGGGGGGGAGGGGGAGGGGAAGTGGGGTAGGGGGAAGGGGAAGGGGGAGGGGGAAGGGGAAAGGGGGAGGGGGGGAGGGGAAGGGTAAGTGGTGTAGGCAGATAAGGAGAGGGGGAGAGGGAGGATGATGGGAGGGAAGGGTGAGTGGGGGGGGAGGGGAAAGAAGGCGTAGGTGGCAGGTACAGATAGAGAGGGGGAGAGGGAAAGGGTTAGTGGGGGCGGCAGAGATGGAGAACGGGAGAGGGGAGGTGTTGGGGGAGGGAACAGACAAGGGGAGGAGAGAGAGGGTGTGTGTGGAAGGGGGGCAGAAAGGGAGAGGGGAAAGGTGGGGGGAAGGGGGGCAGGGGAGGGAAGAGACAGGGGAGGGGATAGGGGTGAGGTCGGAAGGGTGGAGAGGGGGACAGAGGGCGAGAGGAGTAGGGGGATAAGAGGGGGAGAGAGGGAGGAGGGTCATTGCAAAGAGCACCCTTCACTCCTCAACCGATTCTTGAACTTGCAGGACGGATGTCAGAGACGTCTTGCTTGCATCAGCAGTTTCCTTTCACCTTCCTCCTCCTCCGTCTTCTCCCCCTCCTTCTTCCCCCTCCTGCTCTCCCTCTTTTTCACCCCCTCCTCTCCCTCCACTCCTCCTCCGCCTTCTCCCCCTTCACCCCTCCGTATTCTCCCCCTCCATCCCTCCTCCCCGCTCCTGTGCCCTCCCCCCTCCCCCCCCCCCCCCCTCCCCCCCTCCTCCCCCCCTCCCCCCAACTCCACCGCTCCTCTCCCACCCCTTCCCCCCCACCAATGCTCTTCTCCTTTTCCCCCTCCCGTCAAATCCCCTCTCCTCCCCCTTCCCTTTCCCCCCGTTCCCCCTCCCCTCTACCTCCCCTTCCTCTCCCCCTCCTTCGCCCCCCTCTGCCCCCCTCTCCTTCCTTTCCCCCGACTCCCGACTTTCACAGGGAAACCTCAAAAACTTCTGCTTGCGTCGCCCCGCAAAACACAAGAAAGACTTTCCTTGTTTTCTCACTCAGTCGGTGCAGATTTTTTGACGAGGCGAAACTGCTGGGTCCGCCGCGCCCATCGCCAGGAAGCCAAGTACTTGGAGCTATAAACCCGATATACTAAAAATATATACACACAACATGTATACAAAACATGCACACACCACATACACAAACACACCCACACAACACACACACCCTACACACACATATAACACATACACACCCCACACATACCATACAAACACACACACACACACACACATACCACACATATACACATACACACACACATGTGTGTACATTTATGTTGTATATAATAGTGTGTATGGGGTGTATACATACATATAATATTAATATATATATATATATATATATATATATAATATGTATTTTAAATATGTTATATTCATATATAAATATATATAATATATATAATATATATATATTTTATATATATATATATATATAATATAAATATATATTATATATATAAAAGAAAACATAGGCGGAGAAAAACAGGGAAAGGGAGATAGACAAATAGATAAATTAATAGACAGGGAGAGACATTGCATAAGACGATAAAAGTGTATGTTTGAAGAGAATAGACAGACGGGAAAGAGAGAGAGAGGAGAAGAGAGAGAGAGAGAGAGAGAAGAGAGAAGAGAGAGAGAAGAGAGAGAAGAGAGGAGAGAGACGGCGTGTGAACCAGAAGTGAGGGAAGGGAAAAAAAATAACGGAAGAAAGAGAGAGAGAGAGAGAGAGAGAGAGAGAGAGAGAGAGAGAGAAAGAGAGAGAGAAGAAGAAGAAAAGAGAGAGAGAGAGAGAGAGAGAGAAAGAGAGACGTCGTGGTAAACCAGAAGATGAGGGAAGGAAAGAAAAAGAACAGAGAGAGAAAAGAGAGAGAGAGAGAGTGAGAGAGAGAGAAGAGAGAGAGAGAGAGAGAGAGAGAGAGAGAGAGAGAGAGAGAGAGAACAAAAATAAAACCTTACAAAATTAACATCCCTTTTTCCCCATACAGACATATTTGTTAAAATGATTTTGCTTTTGTTTTGCTGGTTTTGTCCCTTGTTTTTTTCCCCCCGTTCTTTACAACGACCACTCATCCTTGACAGTTTCTCGTCCGCCCTTCTCTCACCCCGTGTTAATTCTTTTTAAGCCTGTCACTAGATCCACCTTATCTCGCTGTATTGTCATCGTCCATTACTTCGAAGATGATTAAATTCTTCCTGGGAGCTCACAAAGG
>NC_061853.1:4160350-4162850 GCF_019202785.1 Penaeus chinensis | reverse complement strand
TAAGAGTCAGTAGAGAATAGGATATATATATATATATATATATATATATATATATAATATAATCTTTCTTTGTATTACTCTCAGCCTCCTTATCCCTACCCACTCTCTCTGTATGTCTGTATCTATCTATTTATCTATCTATCTGTCTCTTCCTCCCTCCCTCTCTTCCATCTCTCTCGATCTATTCTCTCCCTCCCTCCTTCCCTCTCTTCCGTCACTCCCTTCCTCTCTTCTGTTCTTCCTTCCCTCTCTTCCGTCCCTCCCTCCCTCTCTTCCCTCTCTCCTTCATTCTATTGCCTCTCTTCCTCCCTCTCTTCCGTCCTTCCCTCCCTCTCTTCCCTCTCTCCCTCCCTCTCTTCCGTCCCTCCCTCCTTCTCTTCCGTCCCTCCCTCCCTCTCTTCCGTCCCTCCGTCCCTCTCTTCCATCCCTCCCTCCCTCTCTTCCCTCTCTTCTTTATTCTATTGCCGCTCTTTCTTTTCTCCCAATCCTTCCTCCCTTCCCTCTACAGAAGTCCCTCTACAGAAGTCCCCCCTCAAAAAACTAATCACACCTATAAGAAAGGGAGTTAACCAGAACCCCGCCTGCCTCGCTTAAATTTGATGGCATTCACTCGAACAAGAATTATTCCCCAGTGGACGGCAGCGACTCCCTCAGGCAGTCATCGAAGGCTGGGAAAAGAACCAACGTCTCAGTTGCCGCCAGAACGGCCACTCGACGGTGCCAAAAACCTGCCACAGAAAACGGATCTTTCAAGATTCTTTTTTTCGTTTTTTTGTGATGGGGGGATAGAGGAGGGGGGGGGGCGGGGATGTTGTTTTATTTTCGAGGGGGAAAGGAAAAGGGATCTTGACTAGTATGGATGAAAAGAAACAGAAAAGCGAATACAACTGGAGAATTAGACGGGATATATAAATGTTGTATTATGCGTTCGTCTCCGAGTGGTTTTAAGGCTTTGATGGATGAGGGATGGGCCATTCACGTGCGTAGAATTGATAAGATTGCCAGGGTTGTGCGAGCGAGCAGGAACAGCCCACTCATCTGGCATTACTGTAAAGAGGCTCCGGTGGTGCCATCTGTCAGGCGGTTAATGGTCCCTGAAGCTGCGGTCACTTGCACACTACCGTGACCACACCGCCACCACCCATCTATTCCAGACCTGGCCGGGTTCCCCTCTGGTTCTCCCCTCTGGTTCTCCCCTCTGGTGCCCCTCTGGTTCTCCCCTTCCCCCTCTCCTCTCCACCCTTCCCTCTCCTCTCCTCCTCTACCCTCCTGCTCCTTTCCCCTTCCCCTCCTGCTCCCTTACCTTTCCCCTCCCGCTCCCTTGTCTCTGCACCTCTCCTCCCCTCCCCTTTCCCCTCCCCTAAGACCCTTCCCCTGCTCTTTCCCCTCGTCGACCCCTTCCAGCGAACTTAAGTGAATGCTCATTTTACCTTAAAGACACGGAACATATATAGAGAAAATTTAAGCAGATTTACCCCCCACCACAAAAAAAAACACAGAAACAAAACACAAACACACATTCCTTATTTTTACACAGACAAACACGATTTCCCAAAGAAAAGACTTGAACAAGAACGCAATCCTATTGAAACCTGATACCTCGATCGATACCGACCGCCTGGCCCCGTCCTCACCCAAGCATCTACCTGCCAGTTCTCATTTTCATTAAGCTATTTGGCACGTCTATATTCTACAAATATTTGCCTTGTGGGAGTGTGACACGGCGTGGGAACTAATCACCTCTATCGGAAATGTTACAGGCATCTCCCTTCACCGCGGGAGGTGAGGGGCGGTCAGATAGGGAAAGGTAGGGAAAGGTAGAGGTAGTGGTTGAGAAGGTTAAGGTACACTGAGGCTGAGAAGGTAGATTAAGGTACACTGAGGTTGGGTAGGTAGATTGAGGTAAGGAAGGTAAGTTGAAGTTGGTAAGGTAGACTAAGATAGTGACGGTATGTTAGGGGAGGCTGAGGCTAGGGAGGTAGACTAAGGTAGGTTGAGATTTAAAAAGTAGGTAGATGTTGGGAAGGTAAATTGAGGCTGGGAAGGTAGATTGAGGTAAGGAAGGTAGGGAAATGTAAGAAACGAGAGGTATAAGTCAATATGAAAAAGGTAGACGATAGTTATGGTAGGAAAGATCGATTGAGCTTGGAAAGGTAGATAAAATTTAGAATGATAGTTTAAGGCAAGAAAGGTAGATAGACGTAGGAAAGGTAAATGGAGGTAGAGAAGGTAGAATAAGATAGAATAGTTAGGTAAAGATTGAGAATATAGGTAAAGTTGAAAACTTTGAATTGATAAACAAAGAAAAGAAAGATAGGTAAAAAATAGAAAAGTAGGTAAACAAATTGGAAAGGTTAATGAATAGATAAAAAGTTGTTACAACTGGTTTGAAAGACAAGTAGATATTGTACGTAGAGACATGTATATATTGTATGTATTGTGATAAAGTTGAAAATATATTAATATAACAACAAATTGGTATATTAATTTCCATTCGCCC
>NC_061853.1:4152850-4155350 GCF_019202785.1 Penaeus chinensis | reverse complement strand
CCCCAGCCCCCATCATTGTGTACATCTTCTTTTATATTATTATCGTATATTCTCCCTCTCCCTCTCTTTCTTTTCTTCACTTCCCCGTTATGTAACTCTTATCTTCTTCTTTCCCTATTCTCCTTTCTTTTATCTCTTCTCTTGTCTCACTTCTTTGTTGCATTTCTCTCTCCCTTCTCTTCCTTTCTCTTTTCTGTCACTTGCTTCACCCTTCTTCCTCTTTTTTTCTCTCCTACTCCTTCCTTCTTCTCTTTCCCCTTCTTACCTCAATCTTTCCTTTCCTCTTGTCTTCCTCCCTTCCCTCTTTTTCCCATTTCCCTTTGTCTATCTCTCCCCCTTTTCTCTTTCCCTCTGTCTTCTTTCTCTTCCCATCCCTCTCTGTTCCCTTTTCCCTTTCCTCTTCTCTCCCTTCCTTTCCTCTTCCCCATTCCTCCTTTTTCATTTTCTTTCCCTCCCCCACCTCCCTCTTCCCTCTTTTTTCCTTCCCCTCTCACCCCCTTCATCTTTTCTTCCCTTCTCCCCCTTCATCCTTTTTCCTTCTCCCATTTCCCATTCTCTTTCCCTGCTCCTTTTCCTCATTTCCCCTTCTCTTTCCCTTCTCCTCTTGCTTCCTCCTCTCTCCCCCTCCTTCTCCTCCCTCCCTTCGCCCCCTCCCTCTCCCTCCCCCTCAATTTCCCCCTCTTCCTTTCCCCCTTCCTCCCTTCCCCTCCTCCATTTCCCCTCCCCCCATCCCCCTCTTCCCCTTCCCTTCCTCCTCCTCCTCTTCCCCTTTTTCCTGCTCCCCCTCCTCCCATCCCCTCCTCCCCTTCCCTTCCTCCCCTTCCCCTCCTCCATTTCTCCTCCCTCCATCCCCCTCCTCCCCTTCCTCTCCTCCCCTCCTCCTCCTCCTCTCCCCTTTTCTTGTTCCCTTTTTCCCAATTCCCCTCCTCCCATCCCTTCCTCCCATCCCTTCCTCCCCATCCCTTCTTCCCCTCCTCCTCCTCATCTTCCCCTTTTTCCTGTTCCCCTTCCTCCCCATCCCCTCCTCCCCATCCCTTCCTCCCCTTCCCTTCCCCCCCCCTTCCCTTCCTCCCCTCCTCTTCCTCCCATCCCTTCCTCCCCATCCCTTCCTCCCCATCCCTTCCTCCTCTTCCCCTCCTCCCCTTCCCCTTCCCCTCCTTCCTCCTCCTCCTCCTCTCCCCTCCTCCCCTTCCCTTCCCCCCCTTCCCCTCCTCCCCTCCTCTTCCTCCCCTTCCCTCCTCCCATTTTTTATACCCGACCTTAAAACCACGCGACCTTTCATCATAATATTGTGACAGCTCGAAGATGTCGACGCTGCTCCGACCCAGCTTAAAAAGGGGGGGGGGGGGGGGGAGGGGAGGGGGAGGGAGGGGGTTCTGAAGGGGGGGAAGGAGGGAGGGGGTTCGGAAAGGGGAGGGAGGGAGGGAGGGGGGGGAAGGGGAGGGGTGCTCAAAAGGGTGAAGGGAGGGGGAGGGGGGTAGGTGATTTGAGAAGATGGTTGGTGTGGGGGGGGGAGGGGGGTTGTAGAAGATGGCAGACACACCCATTAATGAGGCGATGAAGGGAGGGGAAGTAGGGGAGGGGGTGAGGAGGAGGGTAGGGAAGGGGGATGGGGGGGTGGCGAGATAGTTAAGATAACAAGGACAAGGATTTTTGTCTTGTGTTTTTTTTCATCCTTTTCCTCCACCCCTTCCCTCTCTTTCTCTCTGAACGCCCCCCCCCCCCCCCCCCCTGTTCCCCACGCCACGCTCTCATTCTCGGCCCCCTCTGCCTGTACCCTTCCCCCCCTCTCTCTCTCTTTCTTTTTCGCTCTCTTTCTCTCTCTCTCTCTCTCTCTCATTTTCTTTATCGCTCTCTTTCTCTCTCTCTCTCTTTTCTCTCTCTCTCTCTCTCTTTCTTTCTTTCTCTCTCTCTCTCTCGCTCTCTCTCTCTCTCTCTCGTCTCCCTTTCTCTCTTTCTCTCTCTCTCTCTCTCTCTCTCTCTCTCTCTCTCTCTCTCTCTCTCTCTCTCTCTCTCTCTCTCTCTCTCTCTCTCTCTCTCTCTTTCTCTCTCTCTCTCTCTCTCTCTCTCTCTCTCTCTCTCTCTCTCTCTCTCTCTCTCTCTCTCTTCTTCTCCCTTTCTCTCTTTCTCTCTCCTCTCTCTTTCTCTTTTTCCTTTTCCCTCCATTTTAAAAGCGAAATTAAGTGAAAAATACAAGAGAGAAGCAAAGTAAAAAAAAAGAAAAAAAAGAAAAATAATTGATAAAAATAACGATGAAAAGAGAAGTAACGAAAAGAAGAAAAGGAAGGAAAAATGAATAACATAGAGATAGGAAAAATAAAGATAATTTAGACAAGAAAATTAATAACAAGTAAGAATGAAAGAGAAAGAGAAGAAAAGATAAGAAAGACGAGAAATGAAAACGTTGGAAATGGATGTGAACGAACGAGCTAAAAGGGCATTTAATTGCGTTGTTTTGGCGGATGTGAATGAGACGAAGTTGATTCATTAAGGAGAACAG
>NC_061853.1:4137850-4147850 GCF_019202785.1 Penaeus chinensis | reverse complement strand
AGGAGAAGAAAGGAAGGAAGGAAAGGAGAGGAGAGGATAGTGATAATTCTCAAATATGGGCCGGGAATTCCTCGGAACTCGGGGTGGGGTGGGGAGTGGAGGGGGGGGGGGGGAGGGGCTTGCGCAGAAGATGGGGAAATGGGAATGGGAATGGGAATGGGAATGGGAATTGGGTTGTTAGGGTAAATAGTAGGGAGAAGGGATGAAAGGGGAAGAACGGTCATAGGGAATAAAGGGGAAGAGAGAGATAGAGACAGAGACAGAGACAGAGACAGAGACAGAGACAGAGACAGAGACAGAGACAGAGACAGAGACAGAGACAGAGACAAAAACAGAGAAAGATACAGAGACAGAGACAGAGATAAAAGCAGAGACAGAGAGACAGAGACAGAAACAGAGACAGAGACAGCGACAGAGACAGAGACAAAAATAGACAAAGAGACAGAGACAGAGACAGAGAAACCAACAGAAACAGAGAGACAGAGACAGAAATAGAGAGACAGAGACAGAAACAGACACAGAGAGAGAGACAAAAACAGAGAAAGAGACAGAGACAGAAACAGAGACAGAGACAGAGACAGAGACAGAGACAGAGACAGAGACAAAAACAGAGACAGAGACAGAAACAGAGATAAACAGAAACAGACAGAAACAGAGAGACAGAAACAGAGAGACAGAGACAGAGAACACACACCACATCAGACCCATTGGAAGTGAGATGAGCTGTCACATAACGACTGGCAACATCACAGACACATACACACAAGCATTAACTTCACATCTCAATGAACTGATAAGCGTTAACGTTCTGTTCCTTTGAAGCGAACGCGTGTCAAAGGCAGGAAGAGACTCATAATTCTGTCACTCAGAGAAATCAGCGAGGAGGGTTGGAGAAAGGGGTAAAAAAGAGAAGGTAGGAAGGGGAGGATGGGAAGGAGAGGGGGTAAGAGTAGATGGAGGAGGAAGAGAAGGAGGAGGAGGATGATGGGAAAGAGAGGGGGTTAAAGGAGGTAGGAGGAGGAGGGTGGGAAGGAGAGGGGGGAAGAGAGTGGATGGAGGAGGAGGAGGAGGATGGGAAGGAGGGGGGAAGAGAGTAGATGGAAAAGGAGTAAGAGGATGAGAAAAAGAGGAGAAGAGAGTAGATGAAGGAGGAGGAAGAGGATGGGAAGGAAAGGGGGAGATATTAGGAAGATGAAAAGGACGGGAAGGAGAGGGAGGAAGAAGATGGAAGAGGAGGAGGAGGACGGGAAGGAGAGGTGAAGAGAATAGATGGAGGGGGATGAGGAGGATGGGAAGAAGATGAGAAAGGAGGAATTGCGAAAGAGGAAGAAGAGGAAAGGGAGAGAGAGAGAGAGTGGGGATGAAATAGAAGGATTGGGGGACGAAGAAAAGGAGAGATAGATAAACTAGAACGAATGGTGGATTAATAACAAGATAACAAGAAGAAATAGCTGGAGAAGAAGATGATGATGATACCAATAGCAATGCTGAAGAAAACCGACCAAAAATAAAAAATAAAAACGTAACCAGAAAACTAACAAACAACAACAAAACAACAAAACAAGAAAGAAACCCAACAGAAGAAGAAAGAGAAGACGCAGACGAGGACAAGGACAAACAGCCAAATGACATCTCCTCAGATACCCTCACCTTTATTGGGTGCCCCGACGACACCCGCCAGTGATCGCAGCCCGGCACTGATCGCCAAGGCATGTACTCAAAGGATGGCCAGGTAACCACAGGTAAGAGGGGGAGAGGGTGGAAGGCGAGGGCGGGGAAGAGAAAG
The DNA here is from genome assembly GCF_019202785.1 of Penaeus chinensis. NCBI lineage: Eukaryota > Metazoa > Arthropoda > Malacostraca > Decapoda > Penaeidae > Penaeus > Penaeus chinensis. The sequence goes on along the minus strand of NC_061853.1, from coordinate 4,146,064 downwards.
GGAAGAGAGGGGGGAAGGGGAGGAAGAGGGAAGGAAGGAAGGGAAGGGAAAAGAGGAGGGAAGAGGGGGAGAGGGTGGAAGGCAAGGGCGGGGAAGAGAAAGGGAAGAGAGGGGGGGAAGAGGCGGAGAGGGAAGGAAGGAAGGGAAGGGAAAAGAGGAGGGAAGAGGGGGAGAGGGTGGAAGGCGAGGGCGGGGAAGAGAAAGGGAAGAGAGGGGGGGAAGAGGCGGAGAGGGAAGGAAGGAAGGGAAGGGAAAAGAGGAGGGAAGAGGGGGAGAGGGTGGAAGGCAAGGGCGGGGAAGAGAAAGGGAAGGGAGAGGGGGGAAGGGGAGGAAGAGGGAAGGAAGGGAGGGAAGGGAGGGGAAGAGGGGGAGAGGGTGGAAGGCGGGAAAGAGAAAGGCAAGAGAGGAGGAAAGGGGAGGAAGAGGGAAGGAAGGAAGGGAAGGGGAGGGCAGAGGGAGGAAGGGAAGGAAAGAGAGGATGGCCAGGTAACCACAGGTAAGAGGGGGAGAGGGTGGAAGGCGAGGGCGGGGAAGAGAAAGGGAAGAGAGGGGGGAAGGGGAGGAAGAGGGAAGGAAGGAAGGGAAAGGAAGGGTAAAGGGAAGAGGAGGAAGAGATGAGGAAGGGGAGGAAGAGGGAAGAAAGGAAGGGAAGGGGAGGGTAGAGGGAGGAAGGGTAGGGAGGAGAGGGGAGGGAAGGGTAGGGGATGGGGCTAGAGATGGGGAGGAGAAGGGGAAGGTAAGGGTGAGAGGGTGAGAGGGAAGGGAAAGGAAAAGGGAGGGGAGGAGAGAAGGGGAGGAAGAGGGAGATAAGAGAAGCATTAGGAACTGAGGATAGGAGGAAAGGGCAAGAGAGATAGGGAGATGAAAAGAGTATAAGGGAATAGGGAAATGGGCAAAAGAGAGAGATAAAGAGTGAAGAGATGATCAAAAGAAGAAGAAGAGAGGATAAGAAGGTAAGAAGGTTAGGGAAAGGGAGGAGGACAAAGATGCAGGAGAGGAAAAGGGGAAGGAGGAAGGGTGAAGTAAAGGATAAAGAAGGGAGAGAGAGGGAAACGATAGAATTAAAGCGTGGAAGAAGAGAAATAAAGAAAGAAGCGAATCCAGGAGGGAGGAAGAAGGAGGAAAATATGAAATGGTGAATGGTGGAGAAAGAGAAGAAGAAGAAGAAAGAGAAGAAGAATAAGGAGAGGAAGAAGAAGAAGAGGATGGGGGGGGCGGGGGGGGGGGGGGGGGTGATCAAGATAATGGCCTCCTTTCCAAGTAGAACAACATTTGTTCTTTTTCCTCTTTGCCTTCTTTCTCTTTATTCCTTCTTCTTTATTTTCGCTTCCACTTCTTATCTCGAAATTCTTTATGCTTCCTCTTTATCTTCTCTCCTGCTTTTCTGAGTCCATTATTGCGTTTCTTTCAACCACCTCTTTTACTTTCATTCTCTTTGGATATATATATATATATATATATATATATATATATATATATATATATATACATACACACATATATTTACATCTCTCTCTCTCTCTCTCTCTCTCTCTCTCTCTCTCTCTCTCTCTCTCTCTCCCTCCCTCTCTCTCTCTCTCTCTCTCTCTCTCTCTCTCTCTCTCTCTCTCTCTCTCTCTCTCTCTCTCTCTCTCTCTCTCTCTCTCTCTCTCTCTCTCTCTCTCTCTCTCTCTCTCTCTATATATATATATATATATATATATATATATATATATATATATTTACATTTATCTTTTTCCTTCGTGTTCAGTTTATCACGAAAGAAAAATTTTAAATATGTCAAGTGTTTTTTTTTTTCTTCTTCTTTCTAAGAAAATGATATCGTTATCATTACCATTATATCACGATTGCCTTCCAGAAATATATATGTGTTTCCGTATTTGATATCAATATTATTAAAAGAAAATTATTATTATGTTTTGCTGATTCTGTATTGCCCTTGATTTTTTTTTTTTTTTAATTAATTTCTTTAATTATTCTTTTCTCTCTATCTGGTTTTCTCCTATTCCTTTTTTCATACATTTTCTTCTATTTCTCTATTATTCTGATTTCCTCTTCTCCCCTTTCTTTCGCCACCTTTTTTTTCTCGTCTTTGTTCTCGAATTTTAAATCTTCTCCTTCTTTCAATATCTTTTATTTGATTTTCTTTGCCTCTCTTTTCTCCTTTCTCTCTGTCTTTCTATTTCCCTTGTTCATTCTCCTTTTCCTCATTCCTTTTCTTTTCTCCTCTTATTCCCCTATTCTCGGTCTTGCTTTGTTTCTTTTCCCTCCTCTTTTTCTCTCCTTTTATTTCACTCCCCTATCTTCGCCCTTTTCTGGTTCCTCCTCTTCCTTCCTTCGTTTATATACACTCATTCTCTTATTATTTTCTTTCTTGTTCCTTCTTTCTCTCTCTCCTCTTCTCTTCCCTTTCTCTCTCCTCTTCTCTTCCTTTCCTCTCTCCTCTTCTCTTCCTTTTCTCTCTTTTTCTTCTTCTTCCTCTTCCTTCTTCCTCTTTCTTCTCATCTACGTCACGTCTCCTCTTCCCTCCTTCTTCTTCCCTCTTTCTTTCCTCTCTTCTCATTCCCCTATCCTCGACCTTCCCCTTCTTCTCTTCCCTGCCTCTCTTCCCTCCTTCTCTCATCCTTTTGCCTCCTTCTTCCTCCCTTCTCTTCCCTCTTTCTCCTCTATCTCTCCTCTCCATTCACTCTTCCTATCCTTGTTCTTCCTCATTTCCTCCTCTTCCCTCCTTCGTCCTTGCCCACTCACCTTCCTCTTCCCTCTCTCTCCTCTCTTTTTACTCCCATAGTTTCGACCTTTCCCTTTCTTCTCTTCTTTTCTTCCCTTCCTTCTCTCTTCCTCTTCCCTCCTTCGTTCCTGCTCACTCATTCTTCTCGTCTTACGCCATTTCCTGTTCCTTCTCATTACTCTGTCTCCCCTTTCTCTTCTCTCTCCTGTCCTCGACCATTCTTCTCTTCCCTCATTCTCTCCTCTCCTTTCACTTCTCTTATCCTCGTTATTCACTATTTTTTCCTCTTCCCTCCTTCGTTCCTTGTCACGCATCTCCCTCTTCTCTTCCCTTCTTCCACTCCTCTAATCCTCTCTCTTCCTTAGTTCCCCCTCTTTCCTCCTTCTCTTCCTTCCTCCTCTTCCCTCCTTCGTTCCTTCCTCCTCTTCCCTCCTTCTCTTCCCTCCTTTCACTCCCCTTATCCCGTTCTTCCCCATTTCCTCCTCTTCCCTCCTTCTCTTCCTTCCTCCCCTTCCCTCCTTCTCTTCCCTCTTTCCACTCCCCTTACCCCGTTCTTCGCCATTTCCTCCTCTTCCCTCCTTCGTTCCTTCCCACTCATCCTCCTCCTCTTACGCCCTAAACCTCTCAACTTTTATGTGAGATTTCTGACTTGCTTCTCTGGCCAGCGCCGCCCTTTTCCGATCTCTCTTCTTGCCTCTGCTCTCTCTCCTCATTCTCTCTCTCTCTCTCTCTCTCTCTCTCTCTCTCTCTCTCTCTCTCTCTCTCTCTATCTATCTATCTATCTATCTATCTATCTATCTATCTATCTCTATCTCTCTCTCTCTATCTCTCTCTCTCTCTCCTCTCTCTCTCTCTCTCTCTCCTCTCTCTCTCTCTCTCTCTCTCTCTCTCTCTCTCTCTCCTCCTCTTCCTCCCTCTCCCCTCCTTCTACCTCCTCCTCTTCCCCTCTCTCCCCTCCCTCTCCTTCCTCCTCTTCCCCTCTGTCCCCCCTCCCTCTCTCTCCTCTCCCTCTCCCTCCTCCTCTTCCCCCTCTCTCCCCTCCCTCTCCCTCCTCCTCTTCCCCTCTCTCCCCTCCCCCTCCCTTCTTCTTTTTCCCTCTCCCCTCTCCCCCTCCCTCTTCCTCTTCCCCTCTCTCCCCTCCCTCTCCCTCCTCCTCTTCCCCTCTCTCCCCTCCCTCTCCCTCCTTCTCTTCCCCTCTCTCCCCTCCCCCTCCCTCCTCCTCTTCCCCTCTCTCCCCTCCCCTCTAAATATGTTTAGCCAGCTGTGAGCGTTCACTGCAACGCGTAAGTTCTAAGGGACGTGGCTAGCGATGGGTGTCCTGGCGCCGGCTCTGGGTGCCACTCGAGTGCCACGGATGCCATCAGGAGGGGAGGGAAGGGAGGGGAAAGGGGAGGGGGGGAGGGGAGGTGAAAGGCGGGGAAAGGAGGGTGAGGAGGAGGGGAGGGAAAGGGGATGGATATATCATCACGGGAGGGGGGAGGGGGAGTGGGCAGGAGGAGAGAGGTGGATGGAAGAGGGGCGGGGAGGGAAACAGAGAGAGAGAGAGAGTTGCCATCGTTAAAGAAGGGAAAAGGAGGACATAAAGGAATGAAGAAAAAGAGAGAGAGAAAGGGCGAGAGAGAGCGAGAGAGAGAGAGAGAGAGAAAGCGAAAGTAAGAAAGAAAGAGAAAGAGAGAAAGAAAGAAAGAGAAAGAGAAAGAAAGAGAGAGAGAAAGAAAGAGAGAGAGAGAATGAGAGAGAGAGAGAGAGAGAGAAATAAAGAAAGAGAGAGAGAGAGAGAGAGAGAGAGAGAGAGAGAGAGAGAGAGAGAGAGAGAGAGAGAGAGAGAGAGAGAGAGAGAGAGAGAGAGAGAGAGAGAGAGAGAGAGAGAGAAAGAGAGAGGAAGAGAAGAGCCTGGCGACAATCATCAAGATTTAACGGGCGCTAAATTTCGCGTTGTGGCGGAAGGGCGGCGAGGGTCACATGCCAACCGCTTTACATACTGTCTTACTCCCGAGAAAGTTTTGATGCCTTCTCTTCTCTTCTCTCTCTCCCTTCCTTTCTTCATCTTTATTCCTTACCCTTCCTTCCTCTCTCCCAACCTTTAGTAAGATCATATCTTCAATCCTCTTCACAAGACAGAAAAAGAAAAGAAAACGAAAAACACACACACACAAAAGAAAGAAAGTAAAAGGGAAAGGAAAAGGAAAAACAAAAAGAAGGAAAATAATAAAGACATGTAATAAATTCCTTAGTAAATTAATTAGGAATTATGAGAAGCAGATGCGTAATTAAAAACCCGCATATACGCCCCAATGACGTCGCCAGGTCGGATCAAACCATGAAGCTGTGTCGCCTCCCTCGCTTCGTCTAGGGGGGGGGGGGGGGGGGGAGAGGGGGGAAGGAGGAGGAAGAAAGGGGAGGGAGCGAAGGGTGAGGGGAGGAGGGAGGGAAGGGTGAGGGGAGGAGGGACGGACATGGAAGAGGAGAGGAGGGAAGGAAGGGTAAGAAAGGGGAGGGAGGGAAGGGTGAGGGGAGGAGGGACGGACATGGAAGAGGGGAGGAGGGAAGGAAGGGTAAGAAAGGGGAGGGAGGGAAGGGTGAGGGGAGGAGGGAGGGAAGGGTGAGGGGAGGAGGGACGGAAGAGGAGGAGAGGAAGGAATGTGAGGAGGAAGAAAATGGAAAGGAGGAAAAGAGAGGGAAGGGAGGGTGAAGAGAGGAGGGACGGAAGAAGAGAAGGAGAGGAGGGAATAAAGAGGAAGATAGGGGAGAGGAAGAAGAGAGAGAAAGAAGAGAGGGGTAAAAAAAAATGGAGAGAGAAAAGAAATAAGAAATGAAGAAGAAAGAAGGGAAGAAAGAGACGAGGAAAGAGAAAGGGAGAGGGAGAAGAAGCGTGGGGGATCCCGGAAAGGAGGAAGGGAAGAAGGAGGAGGGATAATGAAAGAAGGGGAGGAGCAAGAATGAAAAGAACGAAGATGGAAGCAAGGAAGTGAGGGCGGCGCTAAGATGCGAGGGGAAAGAGAGGTAGACACAGGAAAGAACCTGCTATGCCACTCCCCTCGTCTTGTGTCGCGCAATTATCACCTCTATGTCCAAATCGACCAGGAACTAAGGTCGTGGTTGTCTAAAATTACCTTGGCTTTATGTCTTTACATTACGTCTTGCCTTGTGTCTGCATTTACGTCTTGCCTTACGCCTTGCCTTTACGTCTTGCCTTACGACTTACCTTACGCCTTGCCTTGTGTCTGCATTTACGTCTTGCCTTACGCCTTGCCTTTACGTCTTGCCTTACGACTTACCTTACGCCTTGCCTTATGTCTGCATTTACGTCTTGCCTTACGCCTTGCCTTATGTCTGCATTTACGTCTTGCCTTATGCCTTCCCTTACGCCTTGCCTTACGCCTTGCCTTTACGCCTTGCCTTACGCCTTGCCTTATGCCTTTCCCTTACGTCTTGCCTTTACGTCTTGAATTTGCGTCTTCCTATTACATCATCGCGTGTGTCAAACCACGTGTCAAGACCGAGATGCCATTGACCCCCCCCCCAAAAAAAAAAGAAAAAAAAAGAGAGAGATTTATAAGCGTTACATAAATACTTTCATCTCATATTTCGCCTTAACGAGCTTAATAAATAAGTGTCGCCAGAATCATACCGATTATGATGTGATCGCTAACTTCTCGCTATAGTCATCAAGGGATGGTGGTCGCCGGGGTGATGTTATGGTGTTTGTGTTCATGTTGATGGTGTGTATCTCGAAGTATGGTGATGTGATGACTCATCTCTCTCTGTCGTGTGGTGATGTGAGGTTGATAGAGATGTTATGGTGTTGATAGTGCGTATATTGGAGTATGGTGATGTGATGACTCATCTCTTTCTGTCGTGTGGTGATGTGAGGTTGATAGAGATGTTATGGTGTTGATAGTGCGTATATTGGAGTATGGTGATGTGATGACTCATCTCTTTCTGTCGTGTGGTGATGTGAGGTTGATAGAGATGTTATGGTGTTGATAGTGCGTATATTGGAGTATGGTGATGTGATGACTCATCTCTTTCTGTCGTGTGGTGATGTGAGGTTGATAGAGATGTTATGGTGTTGATAGTGCGTATATTGGAGTATGGTGATGTGATGACTCACCTCTCTCTGTCGTGTGGTGATGTGAGGTTGATAGAGATGCTATGGTGTTGATGGTGTGTATCTCGAAGTATGGTGATGTGATGACTCATCTCTCTGTCGCGTGGTGAAGTTCTCGTGGTTGATAGAGATGTTATGGTGTTGATGGTGTGTATCTCGAAGTATGGTGATCTGATGACTCATCTCTCTGTTGTGTGGTGATGTTCTCGTGGTTGATAGAGATGTTATGGTGTTGATGGTGTGGCGATGTTATCCGGATGCTGCTGGTGTTAACGGAATGTTAAATATGATGTTATTGATAATGTGATGTTAATTTGATGCTGTTCGTGTTTATGTAATGTTTGTTTGATGATAATGAAGTTGTAGTGATGATACTAATATTATGACTGTGTTTATAACATTCTTTATATATAATTCTGCTTAGTAAATTATCAGTGTCTGTTCAGTCTAATTTGCTATACTGCGCGCTATACTCTGTTGGTACAGATGTTGATATATCGTCTGTGTTTATTCGCATTTGAATACAACACAAAGTACTTCTTGGGGTTCATTTTGTTAAACTCGTTGACCTATAAACTTACTGTAGGGATGGGATACTATTTTCAAACTATTTTGGAGTCATTTTTCGTTGTCGCTTCAAATACTGGAATATTAAGCCTTTCATAGACTTTTCTCTTGGTTTCGTATCATATATACAGTAATGTATTTTCTTAGCGAATGTGAGGAGAAACAAAAAGGAAAGGTAGCGGAGAGAGGGAGAAAGGGAGAGAGAGAGAGAGAGAGAGAGAGAGAGAGAGAGAGAGAGAGAGAGAGAGAGAGAGAGAGAGAGAGAGAGAGAGAAAGAGAGAGAGAGAGAGAGATATATATATATATATATATATATATATATATATAGAGAGAGAGAGAGAGAGAGAGAGAGAGAGAGAGAGAGAGAGAGAGAGAGAGAGAGAGAGAGAGAGAGAGAGAGAGAGAGAGAGAGAGAGAGAGAGAGAGAGAGAGAAGAGAGAGAGAGAGAGAGAGAGAGAGAGAGAGAGAGAGAGAGAGAGAGAGAGAGAGAGAGAGAGAGAGAGAGAGAGAGAGAGATTTGATAGATGGATAGACAGAGAGAGAGAATTAAGGATCAAACATCTCTAAATGTATGGTCGCTCAGCCTCCACAACATGTGACTATGTCTACTATTTACTGCTATAATACACACAGCATCCCGTGTTCTTCTCAATGGTTTCCTTCCGCTGCTATTGGCTGCTTCGACGTGGCACGCCGAGGACAATGGAGGCTACGCACCGGGCATGGCAAACATTGTTCCGCTATTGGCTCGCAGGTGTGAAAATTCGCGCCGAAGGTGTGTAAGCTCTTGTAGCGGAGATCTGAGGGC
>NC_061853.1:4118470-4120970 GCF_019202785.1 Penaeus chinensis | reverse complement strand
TTGTGTCTGTGTGTGTTTATATATACTTTATATAAAATAGAAATCGCTTTAGGAACATATGAATTCACCGCCGAGTTCATTGTTGGCCTAACAATGTGATTGCTGAAACTGATACTGATTTTCTTTCATAAATCTAGTGAATGAAAATACTACTACTACTACTGCTACCATTATTAGTTATCCTTCTGCTACTATTAGTACCACTAATGCGCCTCTTCCTCTTAATAATGGCAATGATAATAATGATAATGATAATGATAATGATAATGATAATGATAATGATAATGATAATGATAATGATAATGATAATGATAATGATAATGATAATGATAATAATAATTATAATAAAGCAACAACGACAAACTCACGTAAAATAAACCTATAAAAAGCCACAGCCTTTGACCCACTTACCATGTGAATCCCACAATCTCCAGCCGACGAGCGGAATTGATACAGAACAGGATATAAAAATTGAGATAATCGACCCAGATAGAGAGAGGTTAGTGCAACAGGCTGGCGCTTCCTGGTGGCAACACGCAAAAACAGATAGACAAAGGGGGTTGGAGAAGAAATGGGATGGATGTATTGAGAGCAGAAGGAAGCGTCTGGAAGCTAACCTAACGGCCGTTACACAGTTCAAATTCGAGAACTATCCTAACGACCGTTACATAGTTCAAACTTGAGAACTACCCTAACGACTGTTACACAACTGAAACTCGAGAACTACCCTAACGACCATTATATAGTTCAAACTCGAGGACTACCCTAACGGCCGTTACTTAGACCAAACCCGAGAACTACCCTAACGACCGTTATGCATTTCAAAGTCGAGAACTATCCTAACGGCCGTTATGCATTTCAAAGTCGAGAATTATCCTAACGACCGTTATGCATTTCAAAGTCGAGAACTATCCTAACGGCCGTTATGCATTTCAAAGTCGAGAACTATCCTAACGGCCGTTATGCATTTCAAAGTCGAGAACTATCCTAACGGCCGTTACACAGTTGAGAGTCGAGAATATCCTAACGTCTGTTCGGATATTTCCGAGAACTATCGTAACAACTGATACGATAGTTCTCCTAACGGCCATTACATAGTTCAGACTGGAAAACTATCTTAACGGCAGTTACATAGTTTAAACTCGAGAACTATGCTAACGACTATTACATAGTTCAAACCAGGGAACTATTCTAATGACCGTTACATAGTTCAAACTCGAGAACTACCCTAGCGACTATTACACAGTTTAATCTTGAGAACTACCCTAACGACTGTTACACAATTTAAACTCAAGAACTACCCTAACGACCGTTACAATTCAAACTCGAGAACTATCCTAACGACCGTTACATATTTCAAAGTAAGAATTAACTTTTCTACAGAATTTATAACAAGTTGATTTCAGTTGTTTGGTATGTTTATGAATTGAATTCGATGTCATAGAAGGAAGAAAAAGTTATTTCATGAATATGATCCGACTCAGATGTATAATTTCCCTTGCTAATTAAAAAGCTCGTGCTTTTATTTGAGTGTTTTTATGAGCACATGATAAAAATAATATACATATATAGTTAATAAAGTATTTAAAATAATGTGTATAACTTTTAGCATGATTTCTTTATATACACATATACATATATAAGTATGATATATATAAATGTGTGTGTGCGTATGCGTGTATGTGTGTGTTTGTGTGTTTTTGTGTACGTATTAGACAGTAATACGTACAGTGCATCTGAGACATGTGATGACCAATTACGTCATCACCTACATTTAGCCTCCAAATTTGTATCAAATTGTCTTGGAAAATTAAACGGTCATTATAAGCCAACTTTGTAATGTGTTTTCCGATCATACAATTTAGAACTGTTATCTACCCCCACCCTCTCCCTTTCAATAAAAAAAGCAACATCATTATGATAGAGTCGAATAAAAATAAGAATAAAAAAGAAGAAAAGTAGTAGAAGAAGAAGAAGAAGAAGAAGAGAGAAGAGAGAGAGAGAGAGAGATGAGAGAGAGAGAGAGAAAGATAGATAGTGAGAGAGAGAGAGAGAGAGAGAGAGAGAGATAGAGAGAGAGATAGAGGAGAGAGAGAGAGAGAGAGAGAGATGAGAGAGAGAGAGATGAGAGAGAGAGAGAGTGGAGAGAGGCAAGGAGAGAGAGAGACAGGCAAAGAGAGGGAGAGAGAGAGAGGCAGAGTAAGAGAGAGAGAGAGAGAAGAGAGAGAGAGAGAGAGAGAGAAGAAACAGAGTTAGAAAGAGAGAGAGAGAGAGAGAGAGAGAGTATAATTGTGATTGCCACCAAAGATGACACTCTGACAAAGTTCTTTTGCCTCAGAACACAATTTGAACCTCATACCTGCCCTTGTACTTTGTTCACGTAATAGTGTTTACTAATGGGATATCATACGTCGCCTGTCACACCCGTGCATCATCGCTATTAATTCCTCCTTGGCCCTCTATTTCAACATGGGATGGAGAGCTTTATTTTCCCTGTGGA
>NC_061853.1:4033343-4038343 GCF_019202785.1 Penaeus chinensis | reverse complement strand
ACCACTGGACACATTAGCCTGCTCTCCCTCCCTCCTCCGGCCCGCCTCGACCCACCCACCTCCCTCCAGCGGCCTTCCGAGCCCTTACGAATGCACGAAGGGGGAAGGGGGGTTGGGTCAGGTAAATATAACCGATCGGGGGTGGAGGTCGTATGTCACTGTTCCTCCCCCCCGGGTATCGTCGGCCATCTTGGGTATAACCCGTCATGATAGCGGCAACCTACCTTCAGCCCCCGGCTCAGGATGGGCATCTTGGGTGGGACTGGCGGGACAGATCGTCGCTCCTGTGTGGGGGAAGCCTCCGAAAGGGTTTCCCGCGACCGACATTTGGATTAGCTAGCCACCAGCACCACGTGCAGAACGTCCAGTGGTATGCTGGCGTGTTTTAATGAATTTTGGTTAAGTGGCGGGCTCCTCCTTTCCCACATATCCACAAATGAAACCACAGCGGCCACAAACGTCGACAAACCCTCTTATTCCTTCGTTGTTGACATCCGCTGAGTCCATCTCCCAATGGTGCCGTCGGAGAGAAGTGTCAGAGTGCGCACTGAGTGGCACTGGTAAACACAGGTTATGCTCGGTGAGTGGCCTGCTCCGTCATTTGCTGAGCGGAGCGCGGAGAGGACACACGAGAAGGCGCCGCTCCTCTCTGGAGAAGTACCTGAAAATGTAACATCTGTTTCGAATATAATAAGGATTTAACACAGGCTGTAGCGAAACACCGTGGGGCGACCGCCATCGAACGCCTTGGTCCAAAAGACAAGTCTGCCTAGAGAAGGTGGAGATAAAAGTAGACGGTAATAAAGAATAAAGGTGGCTTTTCCGGAAAGGCCCTAGCGGTGGCGGTGGGAGGTGTCGGCGCGGATGTAGGCAGCGGCCGCGTCATAAGCTCCGCCCATATGGTCTTCAAGCTGTCCGAGCCGCGCGCCCACACCACACTTCCACCCCTGTTTTGCCGAGATTTTTTAACCTCCCATTTGGGAGTACATGCTCACACGGCAAGACGATAATTTTGAGATTTTTTTGACGTACACTGGAAGACTAGACAGTCGTTGGGCGAGACTGACGATCAGTGGTGGAGGTAAAGTTGATTTCCCGTACACACTGATAACCGCAGGAGACCCGGCCCTCGCTCGCACCACGAGGCGGGACTTCTAACGCCCGCGGATTAATTCACTTCGCTGCCTCGGAATCTCCGTTCTCCTGTATCATTCTAGACTCTAGGAGGATGCATATGCCAACCCTGTCATTCTAACTGAAGCACCGGCTAGTGAGGATACCAGTGCTAGGTTTTCCTCTAGTGTCCGGGCGAAGAGTCAGCAACCGGTGGATTTTTTGTGGTCATGTGCGTGTGAAGTTGATCACAATCGGCAAGCCCGAAGGTGTGACGTGGGACGCGGATGCCCCGCCTCCCGCGCTCTCTGATTGGCTGAGCGGGTGTTGACGGACCAATCAGTATTGTTGGCGGGTGTCGGCCGCTGGTGTGGCGGTCATGACTTGGTGGTCGCCAGTGTAGGTGCGAACGCGCGATAGGAAGGCCGAGGACCTATACGTCCCAAGTGTGAGACACCACGCCTCTACCTCCTACACCTCCTGCTTGCCCATTCATCCCACAAGGCTGCGATATACCCTGGCCCTATTAAGTGCAATCTGGAGGTTTTCGTGAGGATATATGTGGTGGAGAATCGGGAAATAAAGCACTTGTGTTATTTTTCTAAATCATAGAAAGATTTAATCCAGTTTGATTCGTGAATATTGTGTTTTTGGTGACGCGAAGCGAAGAAGACGTTGGTGGTGGTGGTGGTGGACTAATGTGTTGGTGCAGTGTTGGTGTACGGGATGCAGGGGCGGTGATGGTGTAGTGTGTGTATAAGGCCCCTCAAGCACCTGCCCCATGCGCTTCGACAATTTGCAGGAGCCCCGCCAGCACGTGAATTCCCCGCTCAGTTCCCCCCCTCCTCCTCTCACCCCTGTGGGCGTGGGCGGCAGCATGGCATACCACCCATTCCTCCTCCAACGACCCACAGACTTCAGCGTCAACTCGCTCCTGACACAGTCGCCGCCGTACCTTCCGACGCTGGGCCTCCCTGCGGCCGCGGCGGCGGCTGCGGCAGCAGGCTCGCACAACCCCTACAGTCTCCTGCCGAAGTTCCCCGGCCCGATGGGCCACCCGTTCACCACGGCCGAGGATGTGCTGGCCCACTCGCACATGCGACCCATCCGCTCGCTCGTGCCCGAGGAGGACGGCGTGGTGGACGACCCCAAGGTCACCCTCGAGTGCAAGGATCTGTGGGAGAAGTTCCACAAGTTGGGCACGGAGATGGTCATCACCAAGTCTGGCAGGTAAGACTGGCTCTGGCACTCCCTCGTTAGTGCCAGCACAGGTTGGCACTGGGCTCGCAGGCACTCAGATCTTAATCATGGGTTTAGTCAAGGGGTGCATTATATATGTATATATATTTATTTACTTATTTATTTATATATATATTTTTGCATATATATATATTTATGTATATACATATATATATGTAAATTCATATATCTTTAATTATTTATATATGGAAACCTACGTGTGTGTGTGTGTGTATGTATATATATATATATATATATATATATATATATATATATATATATATATGTACGTGCATGTACACGTATGTAAGTATATTTATATAACATGTATTTAATATATATATATATATATATATATATATATATATATATATATATATATATTATATGCACTTATTTTTATATGAATGATTATATATATATATAAATATATATATATATATATATACATATACATATATATATATATATGTATATATATATATATATATATATATATATATATATATATATATATATACATATACATATATATATGCATACATATATATATGACTATGTATATAATAGGCATTTATGTTTATATAAATAATTATATATATATATATATATATCACATATATGTGTGAGCATTATTTTATTTATATATATACAAGTACAAATATATACATATATAAATATATAAATAGAAAAATATATATACATATATAAGATATACTTTTATAATTGCGTGTAGGTCCATTGTACGTTTTCAATTTCTGACTAGGTTTTGCATTTCTAATACATCATAATCATATATAATTATGAATATTTCAAGGGTAAAAATTTCCAAGATGAAATCCGCTGGGAAACAAACATGTATGGATTGCATGACTTAAGTTTGAGAGAAGAAAAAAAAAAAAAAATTCAGCCTTATCTATCATGCCAATGTATATCAAGTAAACATTCTTCAGGATATTGGGGAGAAAAAAATTCTGAAAGTAATTAAAGATTTCATACATACTCTACCATTTAGGGACCTGGGAGAGTGTAGGCCTAAAGAAAATTTTGTGGTCGCACTCTTCATTAGTAAAAACGATCTCCATGCGTGAAAACTGATGTTATCAAGTCGAAGATACGGAGAGAAAATTGTTTTTCTCTTATGTGTGCGAACACAGGAGCCAAATTTGTATATCCATTTCCATTTTGCATGTCCGAGACCGTCCGTTGTGAGTGAAAAATTAGAGAACATCTTGTAAACAGAGAGTCTTTAATTAAAACACGAGGTGAGAGGAGATACAACACCGTTAAGGACGTTGATCAAACTGTATATCTCCAGATTCATTATAGCTGTAGACTGGCCGTGCTGTAGAAGCCACGATATCAAACGTTGGTACGGAGTAAACACGGCAAAAAGAAAAATAATAATAATAATGATAATAAAAAATATTACAACAATAACTATGGTATCGAACATTGTAATTGAGGATGATGCAATATTAAACTTGGCCGTGTTGTGTGTGTGAGAGATGACGTTAGGAATGGAAGCCCTTTTCCTTGGCGAGAGGAGAGCTGGGACCCCATAGGACATGTTGCAGGCTTGTCCGTTATTGCTATACGTTAACTACTAGTTTCAACACCGTTTACACTGCAATTAAGTAGTTAGGGGGCAGTTTGGGCAGGCTGGAAGATTACCTGTTTGTTAGCGGTCTAAACCGACCCATGTTTATTTATCGGAGAGTTTTACCGCCCGGGCGAGATGTCCTTGTGATGACGGGGTGCAATTAAGCAAGCAATTGGATGTGATTCTAGGTATTAAGACACAGGCTTTTCTTCTCCCATGTTTATGCTATTCGCGGTAAAAGGGTAATTTAGATTTCGGATTTACACAATAAAGCTGGTAAGCGGGAGGTAAAGTGAACCACTGCGCCAACTGCATACTAAATGATGTGCCGCCTTGAATTCAGAGGCTGTGTGGACGGGTGCAGACTCGGGGCTCACACGCTGCCCGAACCAACTTGCAACCACGTCGCATTTACCCGTTTTGGCGCTCGATGGCTGTTCCTGGCGATGCTTTCATCCCACACGCCGGGTTCATGGCCGCTCGGGTCAGCCCGTCGGTGCCAGCGACCGTGAAATTGTTTCTCGTATTTTATAGAGTAAATAACAAGGTTAAGGAGGATGCGGTAACGCCGGGCCTGACTAGCGCAGCTGGGAGGCTAGACAAGCGAGCTTCCAAGCCCCGCATGGTGGCACTTGCACACCTCACTAACGCCAAACTGTTGTCACTTTGTGCCCACACTCGCCCAGCTTACCAAGTACGCACGCCCACGTGAAGGGCAGCGGGCGTGGGGAGGCCTGCGCCCGCCACACAGCGCCAGGGTGGGCGTAGTAGCGAGGGGTTCGCTTTTGGGGCAGCAGCGGCGGCCGCAACCACACTGGGTCCACAGCGTGCCGGTAGCTAAGTGGGTATTTTAGTTAGTTTTTATGCACACACCGACATCCACTGCGGCTTCGTTTTCGGCAAGGCAGCATGATTGGCGCGGGCCGCGAGGGGATGCGTATATCATACCCTTTTGGTTTTAGCGAATATTGATTGTATGCAGCTTTGCATAGTACCTACGTGCGTACCTTATGTAGATGCGAAGCATGTGGGCGCGTGTACCTGT
>NC_061853.1:4025843-4028343 GCF_019202785.1 Penaeus chinensis | reverse complement strand
CTCTCTCTCTCTCTCTCTCTCTCTCTCTCTCTCTCTCTCTCTCTCTCTCTCTCTCTCTCTCTCTCCCTCTCTTTCTTTTTCTCGTTTTCTTCCTCTTTCTCTACTTGCTGTTATCATTATGTTATCATTATTGTTGGTGCTGTTTGTTATTATTTTGTTATTATTTATATGATTATTATTATTAAATGTTGTTACTGTTATTATTACCATTATTATTGTTGTTACTAGTATCAATATTGGCGATAATATTATTATTATCATTATTGTAATTGTCATTATTATTATTATTATCATAATTATAATTATTGTTATTGTTGTTATAGTCATTTTATTATTATTAACTGTTGTTACTGTTATTATTATTGCTGTTATTATCATCAGTATTGTTGTTGATAACATTATTATCATCATCATTATTTTATAAAATTGTTTTGATAATAATAATAATGATAATGATATTAATATTAATACCTCTTATAGTACCAATGCTAATATTAACAGTAATGATAATATGAACAGATAATGCTTATGCCAATAATAATTATAGTAAAGTCATAACTATGATATTTATAATTATAATAACATTAAGTAATCATTATGATAATAATGGTGAAAATAACAATAGTGGTAATACTGACAATTGTAATATTAATAATGATAATGATAAAAATAATGATACTACTACTACTGCCAATAATGATAATATCAATTATGATGATGATGATAATAATGATAATAATAATAATAATGATAAATATAATGAAGACAATAATAATATTACTGATAATTATAATCATAACGACGATAATATCATTAATGATGATGGTGATGAGGATGAGGATGATAATGATAATAATAATAATAATAATAGTAGTTATTATTATTATTATTATTATTATTATTATTATTATGATTATTATAACAATGATAATAATAATACCAATAATAATGATAAAAGTAATGACTATTATAATAGTAATAATAATAATTATTATTATGTAATTATGAACGATAACAACACTAAAGATTATGACAGAAACTATTGATACTAATGACCATAATCATGATAATACTAGAACATATAATAATGATAATAATTATAATAATTATAAGGAATATTGATTATTTCATTATTATCATTATTAACATTAAGGGTATTATTGTCATAATTATTATCATTTAATTCATCATCATCGTCATTATTATCATTACCCGAACACTGACCTTTCTTGTCATAATTATTAATGTTATTATTAATGTCATTACCGTGGTGGTGGTGGCATTCGGTGACATTATGTTAGCTTAGAATCAATAAAATCCCGATATAATTCGTATTGATCCATTAAGCCTTACTATCTTCATATCTGTGATGATTAAATATGCATTGGCTATTAGTAGTGTTGTTATTATCATTGCTATTTGAAATGTTGATTTTCTTCGTCTTTTATGAGGGTTATCATTATTATTATTACTAATGGTGTTGTTATTGTTATTATTTTTTATTATTGTTATTATTATTATTATTATTGTTATTATTATTATTATTATTATTAATATCATAGTCATAATTAGTAATTTTATGATTATTATAAATCATGATAATTATGGCTATTATTTATATTATTATCATTATTATTATTATTAATTTTATTATTTTATTGTTGTTTTTATTATTATTCTTATTGTTAGTATATTATTGTTATCATTATTACTATTATTATTATTATTATTATTATTATTATTATTATTATTATTATTATAAATATTAATATTTTATTTTTTATAATTTTATCATTATCATTATCGTTATTATTGTTATTATTTATTGTTATTGTTATTATTATTATTATTATTATAATTTTTATTATTGTTGTTATCTTCATAATCTTTATTATCATTTTCATACTCATTATAATCGTTGTTGTTGTTATTATTATCTTTATTTTTGTCATCTTTATTTCATTATGATTTCCGTTACTTTATTTTCATTATATTGATTTATATCATTGTCGATAAAGTTACTATTTTATCATTAAAATTATTAGTATCGTCAATAATGTTATCATTATTCATGTTATTATTATTAGTAGTAGTAGTCGTTGTTGTAGAATTGTTATTTTTAATGTTACTGTTTTTTATTAATATCAATACCATTACTGTTGTTTTATTATCATTATTTTTATTATTATTATTATTATTATTATTATTATTGTTATTATTAATATTATTATTATCATTATTGTGGTTTTCTTGTCATTATTGTTATTATTATTTATATTATTTTTTTCTTGCTGTTCTCTTGTTGTTGTTTTTTATTATTATAATTATCATTATTATTATTATTATTATTATTGTCATCATTATCATCATCTATACCGTTATTATCATTTTTGTTATCATATAGTTACTTAGTTATGTGTATATATATGTATATTATAGATAACACAATATTAATATTATATCCAATATATATATATACATATATACATACATACATACA
>NC_061853.1:4015843-4020843 GCF_019202785.1 Penaeus chinensis | reverse complement strand
TTCAAGTTGAAGCATGGCAGAATTTTCTCCACAGCTCAACTAAAATGTAGCAAGTTGTAAAAGAGCATGGACAAATAATGTTTCCAACATTTATGAGAGTACGTATGAAAAAGAGAAAAAAATACGAGATGCTTAAAAATGCTCCCAGGTCAAAGTGAAAAAAATGCAGAAAAGAGCCCAAGTGAGAACGATAAGGCACAGGGGGCGGAGCGTAAGAGAAGAGGGAGGAGAGGTAGGGTGCCAAACACTGCCACAATGCACTCCCCTCGCTGGCACGCTCCTCCCAGTGCCTCGGTTGCTGTCGAGACATTATCACCTCCATTTTTAGCCAACCGTGATGCACGCTTCTCCTTAGGCTGCATATTTATACGATCCATACTCGCACGGCCGTACAGTTCACCGTCAGTCTTGAAGACGGGGACTTTAGCTCTTCAAGACGACCTGTGGACTTGACGGGCTTGCGTCTCGTGGAGGGAGTAGGGACCGTAGGGGACGAGAGAGAGAGAGAGAGAGGGAGAGAGGGCTCCCTCTCTCCCCCTACCTCTTCCCTGCCTCTCCCTCTCCCCTTCCTCTTCCCTCCTTCCCTCCGGGCTTCGTGTAACGCCTATACTTCCGCGGTTGCGTTTCGCCCTGACGTCATACCATCAGCTCGCCCGCCTCTTGACAGCGGTCGCGGCGCCTGACGGAGGGTGCTGACCGCCTGCTCTCTGGAAGGAGGCGAAGAGCCAGCTCCAGCGTGGTTATAAAATGATTTCTGAAATGATGATTATTCTTTTTATAATGATAATGATTTGATGATGATGATGATGGTGATAGTTATTTTAATTAAAATATATATATATTTGTTTATTATCTTGATGCTTTTGTAATAATGGTAATAATTATTTTATTATAATTTGTAATTATGATCATGATTTTTATATAATGTATATATTTTTAAAATTATCTTAGCGATATTTAAATGATATATTTTCTTAATTATCATATTATTTTCAATGATGATAATGATTTCTTAAATGGTGATAATTATTTATTAAATAATGAAAATACTTTTTTTTCTCTAATTATGATAATGATTTTTAATGATGGTAATTATACTCAAGGAATTAAATGATGTTGATTTTTTTTTTTTTTTAAATGGTGACATATATAATCATATAATTTTATCTCTTTTGCGCTGATTTTTTTGCGGTATGATTTGAAAAAGGAAAATATTAATGATTATGAAGCTGTAATAGAAACTGTCTGTAATTATTCTAATGACACTAATAATGAGATCCCTAGTGATATGTAAGAAGGTCTTTTAATGTGTCTATTACTGAAACTACTCTGCCCTTTAATTTGGAATGTTAATCGCTGTCTATTACACGGATCAGAAAAATGAAGTGAATTGATTCTGAGGGTGCATATATATATATATATATATATATATATATATATATATATTTATGAATATAAATATATATATATGAATATAAATATATATATATATTTATGAATATAAATATATATATATATGAATATAAATATATATATATATATATATATATATATATATATATGTGTGTGTGTGTGTGTGTGTGTGTGTATGTATATATATAAATATAAATATGTAAATACATGTATATATATACATATATTTACTATAAATAAATATATATATATTATATATGTATACACACACACATATATATATATATATATATATATATTTATTTATATGTATATATATATATATATATATTCTTAGGGAAAGCAACTTGATCGGTTATTCAAAGCGTATTATTTCAATTACATTCTTATATGTCAATAAATATATTTATTAGCTGTAATATTGTTATTGATATTATTCAAATTATTATTATTTTGTTATTGTTATTATTATTATCATTGTTATCACTATTATTATTGTTATTACTATTATTATCATTATAATTATTGTCAATATTGTTGTTATTATAGTCATTATTATCGTAATTATAATTATATTGATAGTTGAAAAGAAAAGGATAATGATTATTATTATTATTATTATTATTATTATTATTATTATTATCATCATCATTATCGTCATTACCATTATCAATATTATCATTATCATTGTTGTTCGCGATAATTGCCATTAGTGTAACTGATTTTGTTATTTTATTATTATTATGATTATCATTCATTATTGTTGTTATTATTTTTATTATTTTTTTCAATATTGCTACTACCAGAATTTTTTTTTTTTATTATTATTTTTTTTATAATTATCAAGCCACCAACGAGATAATTGTTCTAGTATATTATTCCTTGCCACATATTTTCTGACAAACTAATATGCAGGAAGAGAGTTATGCACAGCGCTTCTCATAATGGTGTGCGCATATGATTTAAGCTTGGCTATTAATGAATTATATTTTACATACCGTGAATTTATGTATTCATATATTTTTTTTCCTTTGGTCGTATTAGCATTGATTATAGAAGGAAAAAATTGCTGTATGATTTATACTTTAGAAGATAAACAGAGTGTGTGTGTGTGTGTGTATGTATGTATGTATGTATGTGTGTATATATATGTGTATATATATATATATATATATAAACACACAAATATATATTAATATATAAATAAGTAATGTAGGTGCTTATGAACCATTCTAATAATAGTTGTGGTGCAGATGATATTACAAAATAGATATCTACTGATGTTAAAAGTGAAAATTATGAGCATACTGTCAAAAGATACGGCAAATGATGATAATAATGACGGAGCTACTCATACTGATAACGGCAAAGAGTTTAAAGCTACGCAGATAATGATGCCAATGAAAGCAGCACTAATAATTAACATACAGAGAGAACTGTAATTACTCCGACAGCTGTTACTACTGTCAGTATAAAGAGGCAGTAAGATGAAGGAGCCTAGCATGCCCGGATAGAGAGGGGGGGGGGGAGAGCTAGCATGCCCGGATAGAGAGGGGGGGGGAGAGGAGGGGGAGAAGGGAGAGGAGAGGGGGAAGGGGAAGGGGAGAGGAGGGGCTGGGGGAGAAAGGAGAGGAGAGGGGGAAGGGGAAGGGGAGAGGAGGGGCTGGGGGAGAAAGGAGAGGAGAGGGGGAAGGGGAAGGGGAGAGGAGGGGCTGGGGGAGAAAGGAGAGGAGAGGGGAGGATAAAATGAGGGGGGGGGGCAAGGGGGAAGGGAGATGGGGCAAGGAGAAGGGAGGAGGAAAGGAGGGGGCGGGCAAGGGGGAAGGGGAGAGGAAGGGGGGAGGGGGAAAGGAGCTCTAACCTTAATGACTGTGACTTGGGTGTTTGTTTTGAAAGACGTTCTTAGCTGCAGCAGATAGTGAGTTTTTTGAATAGCAAATAGTACAAAGTGAAGTAAATAGTACGTCATGCACGCGCGCACTCGCACTCACACACACACACAAATAAACACATATATACTCACACATAAGTAAACACACACTAACATCCACATATCCACACACACACACACACACACACACACACACACACACACACACACACACACACACACACACACACACACACACACACACACACACGCCCCCAAACACACACACACACAAGTAGACGTACACGCACACCCTGATAGATTGGCCGTCTACATCCGGGTTCTCGTGTTTGTACAAGGGTTATTTTAACCAGAATCGGAACCTGGTTTGATGCTTTACTTGTGGTTATGTCTTGATGCTAAGAATAATGTCGGTGATTTGATAAATAATATCTTGAGCCTTATTAACATAACTTGCTAGTATTATCGGATAGACTCGGTAAATATTAAGAACGAGGAATGACTGATTTTATAT
The DNA here is from genome assembly GCF_019202785.1 of Penaeus chinensis. Taxonomy (NCBI): domain Eukaryota; kingdom Metazoa; phylum Arthropoda; class Malacostraca; order Decapoda; family Penaeidae; genus Penaeus; species Penaeus chinensis. The sequence continues at coordinate 4,017,025 of NC_061853.1, read as the reverse complement.
TTCGCCATTTTGTTCTTCGCGAAATTATAAATATCTGAAGGTCCAGAAACTATTTTTATTTCATGTTACGTATTTTAATTTGTTATATAACATGTTTATGATACTACTATTTAGAATCAACCTTTTTATTAGCATATAATTCGGTTATCAGTCATTATCATCATCCAACACCGCTAATATTACATTTATTACTACTTTCTCTCTACCCTTGCCATGCGCGAGAGCAAGAGAAGTTAATAAAGGCAAAATACCGGGGAGCAGAAAGCCAGAGGGGACAAAGGAACAGATGATAACAATAGGAAAAGAATAGGAGAGATAGGAAAGGGTTGTGAAGGGAGAAGGGAGATAGAGGGAAAGGATAGGGGAGGGGGGGAGAGTGGGAGAGGGGAGAGAGGGGGCTGAGGGGGGGGGGGGATTACACGTCGGCCTCGAAAACCGTGATCGCTGGTCCTCTAATTACAACCACGAGGGGGGAGAGGGGAGGGGGAAAGGGGGGATGGGGGTATGACTAGGACCTGCTACTTTATACAAGCTAGTCTTTCAAAGGCTACCGACACGGGCGTACGTGGCGGAGTCTGACTCCTGGCGGAAGAGCTGAGGTTGGATCTTCTCTTAATCCGTGTGGGGGGATAGGGGGACGGGGTGGGGGAGGAAGGGAACAGGGGGGAAAAGGGAAAGTAGGGGGAAGGATATGCATATTTTGTTTGTTTGTTTGTTTGTTTGTTTTAGTGGTAAGAAGGTTAGAGGCTGTTTCGATAGGATGGAAGGATTTTTTTCTTTCTTTTTTTGTCTCTCTGGACCTCTCCCTCTCCCTCCCTTCTTCTCCCTCCCTCCTTCCCTCCCTCCCTCCCTCACCGTGTGTGAATGCTCGATGTCGTAGCTCCTTGGGTGTTACCGTAGAGGGGGGGGGGGGGTTGTCTTCGTGAGCTGAAGGTAGGGGGGGGGGGAGGGGGGAAACGACGACGCGGATGGGGGGGGGGGGTGTAGGGAGTCAATTTTTCGCGTGTTCTTTTTCCGATTTAGGGATCGACAAGACGATTGTAAATGCACGTGTGAAGCGATGGATAGATGTGGTTAGATCTCTCTCTTTCTCTATTTTTTGTTCTGTCTGTCTATCTATCTTTCTGTCAATTTATGTATATATATATATGTGTGTGTGTGTGTGTGTGTGTGTGTGTGTGT
>NC_061853.1:4000843-4010843 GCF_019202785.1 Penaeus chinensis | reverse complement strand
CAAGCTGGAAGAGCAGGCTGCGGTCAACAAAAGCAAGTCCGATTCAAGCCGGGAGCAGGAGAGCAAGCCGGATTCAAGCCGAGAGCAGGAAAACAAGCCGCATTCAAGCCGGGAGCAAGAAAGCGAGTCATAAGCATGCCAGAAGCAACAAAGCAAGTCATAAGCTAACCAGAAGCAAGAAAATCAAGCCGGATTCAAACCAAGAGCGAGAAAGCAAGCCAAGCACAAGTCAAACGCAAGCCCGGAACAAGAAAACAAGCAAGCCCTCTCGCAGCAAAAGCCAGACAAAGCCGAGAGAGGCCAAGACGCAGGAGTGTCGGGCGAGCGAGGGCGGGCGTGAGTGCGGGGGACAAAATGCCAGTCGCGTCCGAGTGCAGGCAAGGAGGGATCCGGGATAAACGAAGGGAATGTCTCCGGTACAAGGGGGGAGGGGGAGGGGAGAGGGAGGGGGAGGGGGAGAGGGAGGGGAGTGGGGGAGGGGAGGGGAGGGGAGGGGAAGAAAGAGCTACAGCATTTCACAATGGAAAAAAATTAAGTTCGGTTGTGGGAAGGTCATTATTATTATGTGGGGATGCGACCCCTCTCTGAGATGTAGTAGGTTGTTCTATGTATATATATGTATATTTAAATTTAAATTCATACATTATATATATATATGTGTGTGTGCGTGTGTGTGTGTGTGTGTGTGTGTGTGTGTGTGTGTGTGTGTGTGTGTGTGTGTGTGTGTGTGTGTGTGTGTGTGTATTTGATTTATTCAAGTACATGCAGATTTATATAAACGCATATTTGCATACGCACATAAATTCACACAAACCTAAACTTACATACAAACACCTACACACACACATTAAACTACCACGCGCACACAATTAAAATACAAATTACCTGTCACGTCACGAACATCACATTCTAAAATTAAATGATACACATAATGATAAATTTAATATGGTAATTACACTTAACGGTCTTAATATTAACGGTAGCTTAAAATTCCTTTGATAATGACAGCACAAATGAATGCTGACGATCGAAGCTGATCTTGGTGTGGAAGAATTTACGAGTGAGTTTTACGTAACATCAAATTAGGATCTTATCAGTAGCAAGGAACTTCTTCGTTTGTTTTTGTTGTTAGGATATTGTTGTTGTTGTTAGGATATTATTGTTGTTGTTATTATTATGATTATTATTAGTATCGTTATCGTCATCATTGTCATTATTATTATTATTATTGTTATCATTATCATTATTATTATTATTATTATTATTATTATTATTATTATTATTTTCATCATTATCGTCATCATTATTATTGTTATTATTAATATTATCATCATAATTATTGTTATTATTGTTATTATTATTATTATTATTATTATTATTATTATTATTATTATTATCATTATCATTATCAATATTATTATTGTTATTATTATCATAATTGTCATTGCTGTTGCTGTTCTTAGTAATATGATATTATAATTATTATTATTATTATTTGTTATTAGTATTAATGTTTTTATAATTATTATTATTATCATTATATTATTATTTTTATTGTTATTATTATTAATATTATTATTATTATTATCATTATTATTGTTGTTATTATTATTTCCATTATTATTACTATTGATCATCATCATTAGTATATTACTACCACAACTACTACTACTACTACTACTGCTACTACTATCGCTACTATTACTATTATTACTACTACATCTACTACTGCTGTTGCTACTACTGCCATCTACTTACAAAGATTACAATATTACAACAGCTCATTATTTTATCAGTAGTGTTCTTAATGATAGCAACATAAACCATTTTCTTGTCAGTAAGTGCCTCGGGTTATTTATGTCTATTGCATCCGTAAAAAAAAAAAAATGGATTTGCAAAGTGTTGAATTATGATGTTGCAGAATGATTTATGTGTCACTTATGTGTTATTTATTGCGATCCTCTTTTTCATTTTTGATTGACCGAATCATTGAATTTTTTGGGTTTGCTCGGTATAGTGTAGTTAGTGTTGATAGTTATTATTATTATTGTAATTATTATTATTGTTATTAATAGTAGTAATGTTATTATTATTAATAATATTATAGTTATTGTGGTTATTATTATTATTATTATTATTATTGTTATTATTATTATTATTATTATTATATTATTATTATTATTATTATCATTATCATTATTATTATTATCATTATCATTATTATTTTTATCGTTTCAGTTGGTCATATTTCTTACTGCATTTATATTTTTTGTTTATAATTTTGATTTTGTTGTACTTGTATTATTATTATTATTATTATTATTATTATTATTATTATTATCATCATCATTATTATCCTTTTTATTAATATTATTATTACTACTATTACTATTATTATTATTATTATTATTATCATCATTATTATTATTATTATCATTTTATTATTATTATTATTACTATGATTATTAGAAGTGTTAGTATTTCATTGCTATATTATTATTATTATTCTAATCGTTGCTACCTTTACCACACGCGTCCGCCCCCCCCCCCCCCCCCCTCCCGTCGCCGTCTCCGCCTGCGCCTCGACACCGTCACCATATATCTGCGAGAGGGAGGGGGAGGGGGAGGGAGGGGGAAGGGGGTTCATTACCATGTTTATTAACGGTGATCAATAAACCTCAGTAATTGATGTACGGCCGCGGTAGGCCCGCCGCGCCTCGCCTGAAGAAGGAACGGCGGCCGGTAATGGGACGAGGCGGACCGCAGACCTGCCGAGGACGTGCACGTGACAACCGCACTGCGTCCCCCCGGCTAGAAAGTGCACGACGGAAGCACCCTTAATGACACCCTTGCCAGCGCCCAACATTCTATTACGTGAATGTTGTGACTGCGGGGCGGTAAGGGGGGGGGGAGGTTGGGGATCCCCCCCTGCTTCTCCCCCTCCCTCTCTCTCCCTTCCTCACTAACCCCCTTCCCCCTCTCTCCATCTCCCCCGTCCGTCCTAACTTGTCTTCTCCTCCTCCTCCTCCTCCTCCTCCTCCTCCTCCTCCTCCTCCTCCTCCTCCTCCATCCTAACTCCCCTCCCCCCCTCCTACCCCCCTTCCTACCCCCCTCCTACCCCCCTGCGATAAACATAGGGCTCTCCCGGACCACAAACACACTACGCCCGTGGAGCGGCAAGTTCGGTAACCCTCCACGCGGGGGAAAAGCGGGCAAATGTATCAATCACACGCAATCGCTTTACCGATAGGGACACCAGGTGGCAGATGCGGAGCAGGCTTTTGGGTCCGTCGCTCCGTCCTCGCCTCCTCCTCCTCCTACTCCTCCTCCTCTTCTCCTCCTCCTCTTCTTCTTCTTCTTCCTTTTCCTCTTCTTCTTCTTCTTCCTTTTCCTCTTCCTCTTCCTCCTTCTCCTTCTCCTCCTCCTCCTCCTCCTCTTCTTCTTCTTCTTCTTTTCTCTTCCTCTTCCTCCTCCTCCTCCTACTCTTCTTCTTCTTCTTCTTCTTCTTCTTCTTCTTCTTCCTCTTCCTCCTTCCTCCTTCCTCCTTCCTCCTCCTCCTCCTCCTCTTCTTCTTCTTCTTCTTCTTCTTTTTCTTCTTCCTCTTCCTCCTTCCTCCTCCCTCCTCCTCCTCCTCCTCCTCCTCCTCCTCCTCCTCCTCCTCCTCCTCCTCCCCCTCTTCATCCTCCTCCTTCTCCTCCTCCCACGTGGTTTTTCTTCCTTCCTTGAAGACGCTCATCCACGTCTCCCATATTGCGACCTTTCGTCTGCGCATTTACGTACGTACGTAGGGACACATCTACACACACACACACTCACTCACTCACTCACTCACTCACTCACTCACTCACTCACTCACTCACTCACTCACTCACTCACTCACTCACTCACTCCCTCCCTCCCTCCCTCCATCCCTCCCTCCCTCCCTCCCTCCCTCCCTCCCTCCCTCCCTCCCTCCCTCTCACCCCCCCCCCCCCCAATCCCAAGTTTATCACATGAATCATCTGTGCTGACGATGAATGGAAATGAACGGCTGTGCATGAAATCTGTCTATCACATGAGGTGCAGTCATGAGATCAGTGTCATCAGCCATGCACAGGTTCATTACCTTGAAGATTTACGGTTTTTCCTTATCCGAATTGCTCTTCTCCCTCTCCCCTCCCCCCCTCCCCACACACACACTCCACACCCTCCTCTTCCTCATTCTCTTCTTCTTTCTCTTTCTCTTTCTTTTTCTCTTTCTCTTCCTCTTTTTCTTCCTTCTCTTTATTTTTCCTTTTTCGCTTTCCTTTCTTTCCCGTTTCCCTCTTCGAGTCCTTTCCTTTCTCCTTTTTCGCTTCTCTTTATCTTTATTATCCCCTCTCCATCCCCCTCACCGCCCCTCACACCCCCTCCTAACCCCCTCATCACCCAACCCCCTCCCCCTCACGCCCCCTCCCACCTCGCCCCCACCCCCTCACCCCCCTCCCGCCCCACCCCCACCCCGAGTGTCTTGAAACGCTCCGCTGAGAAGCCAACAAGACCCGAGATGCGTATGTGGCTAGATGCTGAGCGTAATTCCACGTGAGGACAAAAAAAAAATATTACTGAAACTACTATTAACTTGTAGTTTACTGACATCGGGGTTCAAGATAGCGGAACTTCAGCGTTTTTCCTTGCTATAAATATACCTGTAAACTGTGTGTGTGTGTGTGGAGGGGAGGGGAGGATATATATATATATATATATATATATATATATATATAGTTATCTATCTATCTATCTGTCTATCCATATCTCTCTCTATATATATTTATAAAGAGAGAGAGAAAGAGTTATCTATCTATTTATCAATATATATATATATATATATATATAGAGAGAGAGAGAGAGAGAGAGAGAAAGAAAGAGAGAGAGAGAGAGAGAGAGAGAGAGAGAGAGAGAGAGAGAGAGAGAGAGAGAGAGAGAGAGAGAGAGAGAGAGAGAGAGAGAGAGAGAGAGAGAGAGAGAGAGAGAGAGAGAGAGAGAGAGAAAGAGAAAGAGAAAGAGAGAGAGAGAGAGAGATACATACATACATACATACATACATACATACATACATACATACATACATACATACATGCATACATACATACATACATACATACATACATACATACATACATGCATACATACATACATACATACATACATGCATGCATCTATATACACATGCGTGCAGAAAGAAACGGTTTCCTCTGGCATCAAAACGACCACATAGATAGATAAGCATCAGCTGAGCGCAGCGTCGTACCCGTTGCACCTCGGGATCGCATGCAATTGCTATCATTACCCGGGACGAGGTCTTGTCCTTTTACTTGATATTATCACTTCCTCGTTGACTTAGTGCAGGACAGCAACGCGAAATGAGGGTGATCATCCGCCAATCATACTCCTGAGTATTCAAATGAGAAGTGCTGCCGTTGCTCGGACGCACTGAGGGCTGTGCTTTGTGAGGTTTCAAGCGAGGGCTGTCGAGTGATTAATTCGTCGGTGGTAATGGGGAGTGCACTTTGGAGGAGATGCATTTTGATGATATATGTGTGATATATGACTATAAATGTGAATAAATTAAATTGTATAAACATATAATATGTATATATGTGTATATATATGTGTGTGTATATGTATACACACACACACACACACACACACACACACACACACACACACACACACACACACACACACACACATATATATATATATATATATATATATATATATTGTGTGTGTGTGAGTGTGTGTGTGTGTGTGTGTGTGCATATATGTCTAAAAAATATATGAAAAGGTTGTCATAATTACAAGATATTTCTTTTCAACTAATACCAAATAATTGCGGGGCATTTTGTACCGAAATTACACATCTCCTCGTATTTAACGGATAGTGCTGTGCGGCTCTCACTTGCCACCGCAAATCTATGTAATTATGGCTGATTTTAGTGTGCGCTGAAATGTCTGCTGACGGACATTTATCAATCATAGAAAGTATACCTCAATCTTGTACGTTACACATTATGTAGTCACGACCACGGACAGACACGCACGCAAGACCCGTTTCAGGCGACTCCGCTGGAACCCGATCGCCGTCCGGAGCGCTTGCCGGGGCAGCGCTGGGCATCCGGGTGGGAGACTGTAGAAGTTATTATTACTATTATTGTGATTCCTATCATTATTATTATTATTATTATTATTATTATTATTATTATTATTATTATTATTGCTATCATTATTATTATTGTCATTCTTATTGTCCTTATTGTTGTTGTTGTCATTTTTACTGTTTTATTATTATTATTATCATTATTTTATTATTATTATCATTACTATTGTTATTATTATTGGTCTTATCATTATGAGGATTATTATTATGTTGGGTGTTATTATTGTATTATTATCGTTACAATGATTATTATTTTTGTTGTTGTTGTTTTCGATGTTGTTATTATTATTGTTAGCTTTATTATTATTGTTTTTTTTTAACTTATGCTTACCTATAGATACAATATCCCTTACACGCAGTGATAGAGAAAGACAGAGACAAACACACAGATAGAACACACCGTGACAGACACAAAGAGAAAGAGACGAAGTCATTGATAGAGAGAGAGAGAGAGAGAGAGAGAGAGAGAGAGAGAGAGAGAGAGAGAGAGAGAGAGAGAGAGAGAGAGAGAGAGAGAAGAGAGAGAGAGGAGCACTGCCACGCTCTCGCCACCTCATCCTGTGCCGGGGAAAGAGAAAATCTCGCAAGGGAAGGAAAAACAGCCACTGACACAAAGCATGAAGAGTTTATGCAGGAGCGCCATATGTGCTCGCCGATTTGCCCCAAAACTAAAAACACGTAATACAGACTGGTAATTATGTTTTTGTTCGTGAGATATAATGGGTCTCGTATCGTTGCTACACCCTCCCTCTGGTTCCTCCCCCTACCCCCCCCCCCCCTTCCTTCCTCTCCTTCCTCCTCCTTCCTCCCCTTCTCTCCCTCTTCCCCACCTCCGCCCTCTCCTCCGCTGTCTCACATCCTCCTCTTCCTCCTTCCTCCTCCTCCTCCTCATCATCATCATCATCTTCTCTCTCGTACCTCCTCTTCTCATACCCACCTTTCCCTCCACTATTTGTCTATGCTTCTCTCTCTCTCTCTCTCTCTCTCTCTCTCTCTCTCTCTCTCTCTCTCTCTCTCTCTCTCTCTCTCTCTCTCTCTCTCTCTCTTTATCTATCTATCTATCTGTATATCTATCTATCTCACTGTCTGTTTATCTATTTATCTGCCTATACATCTATCTATATAATTATCCGGCATTTGCTTTCTTTTTATTCCTCTGTATCTACCTATCTATCCCTCGCCCTCTATTTTGTGTCTGGAACTGATATTGTAATTTTCCTGTGATTTGGGCGTTGATATGTAAATGATAGGTGGTTTCGCAATAGCAATCATATGATCACATGCAACAAGCGATTAGGTATCAGTTACAATTCGAACAATGGGGAACATTCGATTCTCTACCCCTATGTCATTCTTTCCCTCTCCCCCCTCCCTATTTCCCTTTCCCCTTCTCTCCTTCTCTACGCTCCCTCTGTCTACGCCCCCTCCTTCCCTCTCCTCCCTCTCTTTCTCCTTGCCTTGCCCTACCCCAACCCACTCGCTTGTCTCACACCCCTCTTCCCTCCTTCCTACCTCCCTCTATTTGGTCCCTCCCTCCCTCCCCTCTCTTCCCTCCCTCCTACACCCCTCCCCCTCCTCCACCCCCACCACCTCCCCTAAACACCTACTATTCTTGTGTCCATTCATTTGCATTCAACCCGACCGGAAGTGTTCCTCCTCCCCCCTTTCAGCATTATAGACATTTTATGGATCGAGTTCGTTACTGTGTGCAACTCTTGTTAACAGTTGCTGTGTAGCTCTGTCGCACAGACTTCATTCACGCTTTTATTTATGTTATCAAAAACGTATCCGGGGAGAGAGAGAGAGAGAGAGAGAGAGAGAGAGAGAGAGAGAGAGAGAGAGAGAGAGAGAGAGAGAGAGAGAGAGAGAGAGAGAGAGTTTTAGACTTCTCTCCCTCCCACCTTCCTCTTCACAGCAAACAAGAAAGAGCGGCGTCACGGCAGCCAGTTAAGGACTTTTTTGCTCCTGTACGTGACGCTGTGTTTTCCACTCCTGTTTGCGTTAGCGTGACGGTGAAGTGTTACGGCGTCTGTTACGGAGACATGCTGTGGAACCGGGCGAGATTTGTTACCGTGCTGTCAGCGATGCTATCAGACATGCCTTGGTGATGACGCGGCGGTCACCTCGAGTTGATGGTAGCGGTGTCGAGGGCGGTAATGAGTGCGTCTCGGACAGGTAATGGTGTCGACTGAGATTTCCGTGAGCGAGAGGCGCCGGTGCCGTCGGGAAAGAGCGGCCGCGTCGTGCCCTGGCCTCTGCTCACCGCGGTGTGTACCTTGTTTACGAATACGCATACATACTAACATTCATGCATATACAAATACATACACTCATATATATGCATATATACATATATATAAATATGTATATACATATTTATATATGTGTGTGTGTATATATACATACATATATATATATATATATATATATATATATATATATGTATACATAAATATATATGTATACATATATATGTGTGTGTGTGTGTTTGTATACAGATACAGAGATAGGTAGGGAGGTAATACGTAGATAGTTATATAGATAGATAGACAGATAGCTAGCTAAGTAGGTTGACAGACCGATAAACAAACAGACAGACAAAACAACTAGATAGCCAGAGAGCGCCGAAGTTAGCGATTATGACATTATGCTCTCTTTTACTTATTCCTTCTCGCATTTGAATTTTAAGTAGATGACGCAACAGATTCCAGAACCCGGTCTTGATGCGGAGGTTAGAAGACATTTCCGACAACGCAGACCTCCCTCCTTCCTTCCCTCTCTCCCTCCCTCCCTCCCTCCTAATTTGGGGGTCAGGGAGGTTAAGGGCAAATTAAGGGTAAATGTTTAGGTTAACTTCCCCCTTGCTTTCCAGACCGTGTGGTAGTCCTCCTCAATTGTCTATTCGTTTTCTCTTTTTTTCTATCTCTTTCTCTTTCTCTTTCTCTTTCTCTCCTTCTCCCTCTCCCTCTCCCTCTCCTTCTCTCTCTCCCTCTCCCTCTCCCTCTCCTTCTCTCTCTCCCACTCCCTGCCTGTCTCCCTCCCTTCCTCCCTCCTTCCCTCTACCTCCTTTCCTCTCCTTCTCCCTCCCTCTACCTCCTTCCCCCTCCCTCTCCCTCTCTCCAATTTCCCAACGTGAGTGTCCAATGGAAGAGCGAGTGAGTCGTGAGCTCGTTCCCACCTTGCCTAGGCGCGTAATATCAATATTGACAAGGTATGTGTCGAGGGGATCCATTCCCGAGCGTCGACCATGAGGGTAAGGAAGGTCGAAACGGGCGAGGAGAAAAAAAAAGGACACGCGGAGACCGAATTTCTTGTAGGAGCTTTTACGCCCACAACAAACGGAAACTCATTTTGGTTCGGGCGTGTAGGTAGGGGTGGGTGGGTGGGGGATGGGGAAGGGGGAAGGGGGAAGGGGGAAGGGAAGGGAAGGTAAGGTAAGGTAAGGCCAAAAGGGAGGGGAAGGAAATCGGCTCGGCCCGGCGGTAGCTTAAACACACTCATTTCAATTAACACTCAACATCGTCCCGGAATCACCAATTATCGTCCGGGCCAACACGCTCCGCCGATCGCCTGAACGAATTCAAATGGAAATGGGCTGCTTACCTTTCGCTAACAACCCTGGACCGGAAGCTGCTTGTTGGTCGACCAGACACGGCTGGACAGAGGTATCATTATCGCTCGCAGACCGTGCCATTAGCCTCTATTCCGGCTGTTATCACCTTGTTTGGAACACAGAGTTTTTAGTATTTGATATCAAATTGATTTGTCAACAGCGACCATATGCCATGATTGTGGTCGCGTCGCAAACATATTTATGTGGAA
>NC_061853.1:3990843-3993343 GCF_019202785.1 Penaeus chinensis | reverse complement strand
TAGGGAGGGCGGGTAGAGGGAGACGGAGGGAAGGGTAAAGTGAGGAGGGAAGGGAGATAGGGAGGGAAGGTAAAGTGAGGAGGGAAGGGAGGGAGGGTAAAGTGAGAAGGAGGGAAGGGAAGGGAGGGAGCGAAGAAGAGAAGAGAGTGTAGGGAAGTTCTAGGAAAGGATATAAGGCAGGCTCGGACGTCGGGACAGCACAGGGGCGCTGCAAGAGGAAGACAGAGTAAGCTTTCAAGGGCCCTGGCTCGCCAGATATAAGGGAGCGTAAGTGCTCTACGGTATTAAAGAGGATATGGGATTTAGGGACGCCACTTCTCAAAGGATCACGGGGGAATATGACTCAGGCAACGGATAAGGGGAGGCGGTGATTAGGATCGCAGGATATGATGAGCGAAGTGAGGAGAAAAAGGGGGAGGGCGAGAGGAGGGGAGAGAGGAAGAGAGGGGGAAGTGAGGGACAGTGCGAGGCAGTGTGGGCTCGTGAGGTTCATACAGCGTTGTGGGAAAAGTGTAAAAATGAAGGGGGAGAGAAGCAGGGGGAGGAGAGGTGAGGGGTGAGGGGTGAGGGGTGGGGTGTTGGGAAAAGGGAGGGGAGAGAGCGGAAGTAGGATGTGGGGGGTGTAAATAATGGTATTTTTCGACCTCGTTCCGAAGATGTATGGTGCAATATGAATGCGCTGCACGTGATTTTTTTTTTTTACCACTGAATACCAAGGTTGCGTGCAGGAATGAATGTCTGTGTGTGAGAGGCTCTGTATGTGTATCACCTTATGTCTACGCGTCTTACAAGTTCCCAAATACTTCTAAGGGTTCAAATACGTACATACAAGGGGGTCGTACCCATGATAGGAGACTAAGAGAGTTTGTGAGGGAGGTGTAGGGGTCCGAGGGAGATCGGGGAAGGGGGAGGGGGTGGGGGGGGGTGGGGGAGGAGGTGTCTGCCAACCGCAGCGAGATCAATGAAGACCATATCAAAGGTGGCAGCCATGGGGATATCCACCTCATTCTCCCAGCGTGTGACACTGTGTACGCGCTCCAGACACTGCGGAAAATGAGGAGCGAGGGAGACACGGGGATGGGGTAAGAGAATGGGGTTGGGGGTGGGGGCAGAGGGAGAGAGGTGGGCTGAGAGAATGGGGTTGGGGGATGGGGGCAGAGGGAGAATGTGGGTTGAGAGAATAGGGTAAAGGGAGAGATAAGGGTTAGAGGGAGAGGTGGGTAGATAGAAAGGGGAGGGGGAGATTGAGGGAGGGGGAGGGGAAGGGGTTGGTTAATGGAGGGGATGGGGGAGTAAAGGGGGGAGGGGGAGCTGATACGGAATAGGGTGCAAGGAGGGGGGGAATTGAAACGAGGGGGTGGGGGGAGATACACAAGAGACAGGAGATTTATTATATTTCAGGTTGTCACGGGACCTGCGTATGGAGGGGGGAGGGGGGGGAGGGGGGAATTTTTACCGGGGTTATGGGGAGGAGAACAGAATGGCGACAACCGCAGGTCTGATGGAAGTGAGGGGTGGGGGAGGGGTGGGGGCTGGGGGGATGGAGGCAAGGGCGGGGACACGTTGAGGGGGAAAGAGGGAGGGGGGGTAGGGCGGGGAAAGGGGAAATGGAGGGGCGTGGAGGGTGGGAAGGGAGGGGGAGAATGGCGGAGAGGAAAGGGTGGGGAAGGTTAATCACTGACCAATGACTGTCTGTCATAGTATGCCGCTCTCGGAGGTGTGTTTAAGCGTGTGTGTGTGTGTGTGTGTGAGAGTGTGTGTGTGTGTGTGTGAGAGAGAGAGAGAGAGAGAGAGAGAGAGAGAGAGAGAGAGAGAGAGAGAGAGAGAGAGAGAGAGAGAGAGAGAGAATAAGAAGAGTAACATGACTAGTGAAACGTAAAAATCTTAACTTTCGTTATCAAAAGAGTCAGAAAAGATATAAATATGAGTGTGTGTGTATATATATATATATATATATATATATATTATATATGCATATATATACACATCCATGTCTATATATCTATATATATATATATATAAATATTAGATATGCATATATATACACACCCACGAATATATATATACATATATATATATAACACTAGGAAAGAAAATAAGATTAAACAGCGTTACAATGACCGAATGATAAGTTCAAAGTTCACAGAAAGCATAACAAAGAAAAAAAAAAATTAGAAAAAAAAAAGGGGGAAAAAAGCAAAAATCGTCGCGTTCCTAACAGCGTATATATTAAAACGAAGTTCTTTTTCTTCGCCGAGTCTCTGTGCAGGAGGCCCTTTGAAGCGAGGCGAACATGCGGTCAGTTGTGGCGTCCCGGCCTGGGTGTCGAAGTGCGCTTAGCTCTGCGCTCTTGTTGACTCTTGTTTTGCTGGTTTTTTTTTTTTTGTTATTTGCGGTGGCGTTTTGAGGTTGTTGTTGTTGCTGTTGTTGTTGTTGTTGTATTAATTTTTTCCGGGTATGTATTGGTAGTTGATTTATTAAATTGTTTTGAGGTCTTGCT
>NC_061853.1:3968343-3978343 GCF_019202785.1 Penaeus chinensis | reverse complement strand
GTTGTTGAGGTTGTTTACTTGTGATTGTTACTTGTTTTTTGTTATTGTCCATGTTTTAGTGTGGCTTATAATTGTTTTTGTTTTGGGGGGGTCTGTATTTCTATGTTTTTTATCTGTCAAATATTTTTTTCTCTGATTTGTGTTTATTTGTTTACCTATCTGTATAATTTTATATATCTTTTTTTATGTACATTTAAATTTTTATTTAGCATTTTACCTACTTCAATCTATCAGTTTCTTTTCGTGTCTTTTTTTAAAGGCCAGTTACTGAACCTATAGGCGATTATCTACTTATGCGTAAACTTTATATAAACATAAACTTTGTATCTGTGAATATCCGTCATTTTTTAAGGGTTATATTTAATTATGAATCTGAATGTTCAATTAAACCATTATAATTACCTATTGATATTATCACACACACACACACACACACACACACACACACACACACACACACACACACACACACACACACACACACAAACACACACAAACACACACACATACACACACACACACACACACACACACATACACACACACACACACACACACACACACACACACACACACACACACACACACACACACACACACACACACACACACACACACACACACACACCCTCCCTCCCTCCTCCCTCCCTCCTCCCTAGGAGCTCATAGATGGGTCGAGAGATAAGCTAGCCTATTAGGGGTACCTATTCTGAACCTTGTTTGTTTTGCCGATTTAATTGGGGAAGAGGAAGGCCAATTTTTCAGAGTGTTTGGGGGGCGTGGCTAGGCGATAGAATGGTACCGGGAGAATGGGTAAAAAGGCCGAGGTTTTTTTTTTCGATTATGTTTTCCGATTTTTTAAATTATTTACTTTTATTTATTTATTATTTTATTTTATTTTATTTTATTTATTATTTATTTATTTATTTATTTATTTATTTATTTATTTATTTATGATGCTATTTATAATTGTAAGAGGATTTTTTTATTTTTTATTGTGTGTGTGTGTGTGTGTGTGTGTGTGTGTGTGTGTGTGTGTGTGTGTGTGTGTGTGTGTGTGCGGGAACCCCATAATTATGAGGTGGGGGTATGAATGGAAGGCGCCTGGTTAATGGGACTGATTGGAAGGTGGCCTCAAGGTGGTGTTCTGGGACTTCTTGTTTTTTTTTGTTTTGTTTTTGCTGCTGTTGTTGTTGTTTTTGACGAGGGACATTAGAGGGGCAAGAGAGAGAGAGAGAGAGAGAGAGAGAGAGAGAGAGAGAGAGAGAGAGAGAGAGAGAGAGAGAGAGAGAGAGAGAGAGAGAGAGAGATTCAGATTCAAAGAAGGAGAGAAAAAGAGAGTTTGAAAGAAGGAGAGAAAGAGAGAGAAAGATTCAAAGGAGAGAAAGCGAGAGAGAGATTCAAATAAAAAGAGAGAGCGAGAGAGAGAGAGAGAGAGAGAGAGAGAGAGAGAGAGAGAGAGAGAGAGAGAGAGAGAGAGAGAGAGAGAGATTCAGATTCAAAGAAGGAGAGAAAAAGAGAGTTTGAAAGAAGGAGAGAAAGAGAGAGAGAAAGATTCAAAGGAGAGAAAGAGAGAGATTCAAATAAAACGAGAGAGCGAGAGAGAGAGAGAGAGAGAGAGAGAGAGAGAGAGAGAGAGAGAGAGAGAGAGAGAGAGAGAGAGAGAGAGAGAGAGCGAGCGAACTGCAGAATCTCGATCGCCTCCATAATACCTCGACCTACCTAAGCTTCTACAATAGCGGCGAGACTTGCCATCACCCTGAGACGCTGTCGTTAGCACCGGCCGAGGACAAAGAGGGAGAGAGGGGGAAAAAAGAGGCGAGTGATTTACGAGGAACGAGAAACAAAGAGTGCGAGAGTGACCCATACGCTCTCGCCACGATCTCTTCCCCACGCAGATGCACGGCCGATAGATGGTATTGAGTGTCGGGAGAAATTTACATAAACATTGAATATCTGCGTGAAGGAGGAGGGAGGAAGGGAGGAAGGGAGGAAGGAGAAGATTGGAGGTGAAGGAGAGGAGGGGTCGAGGTAAAGGAAAGAGGAAGAGGGTTGGAAGTGAAAGAGAGAGAGAGAGAGAGAGAGAGAGAGAAGAGCAAGATACCGATTGAGGCAGCCTACGGATAACTGGCGAAGACGTGGATGGCAGTGGCAAGATGTAGAGAGAGACGAGATGAATGCCTTAACGTGATAGATTATAGAACGTGATAGATGCTGTGAAACCTCTTGGAAAGGACGGCCCTCGGTGCCCTCATTATGGGGTGGGGGTGGGGGGGGGGTTAAAGATACAGAGAAGGACATGGCTGATGGATGAAGGGAAGAGTTTACTCGAAAAAGAGGGGGATGTGGATGAGGATGTAAATAGTAGAAAAAAATAACAATACTCCATATATTTACGGAAAGATGATATTAAGTGTAGTTATTTAAATGGAACACGAAGGCAACCATATACTAACCATTCCGCTAAAAATAATGTACGAAATATTTTACAAAACAGTACCAAACAGGTGAACGAATATTTAACATTGGATCTTTTAATCCAGTTCTCTCAGGTTCTCCAACAGTAGCTGTAAGCTTCATCTTGAATTTCGATATTGTTGTTTTTTTCTTTTCAAATCCTTCCTGGAAAAAAAAAAAAAAAAAACACGGCTCCCGAGAATTCCCAGGTATTCTTTACCCAAGCGTGATATATATCCTACTTAATTATTAACGATATACCCACCACGACTGCAGGATGCTATTGATAATGATGGATAAACAGAATTCTCGCGGAGAAGCTGCTACAACTACCACGCCTGCTGTGTGTTCTGGCCCTCGAGCTGGAGTTGACGCCGAGAGCCACGTAGTCGGTGAAGAGGCAGGACGAGTGATCGAGGAATTCTGCAGCGATGAGATCCTTAATCATTAGCGCAATCCTTAAGTTTCCAAACCTCCTCGCGAGGGAGCGGAGGAGGCGAGGAGCACACTTCCAGGAGGATCTAGGACTCCGAGAAGGGGAGGGGGTCGTGGAAGGTTAGAAATAGGGAGGGAGGGAAGGAAAGAAGGAGGAGGAGGTGTGGAAGGGGATGAAGGGGAGGGGGTGATCCCTACAAAATCACCTCTTCTCCCCTCCACTATTTTTTTGTTTCCATCTTCCTCCTTCCTCTTTCTCTTATTTTTTTCCCTCCTCTTCTCTCTCTCCCTCTTCTTCCAGGGTATATATATATATATATATATATATATACTTACCTGGAGACTCGTTGGTAGCATAGACATGCGAGGCCTCACATACTTAGATGTTATGCCATGAAAGAGTCGATGGAGTGTTTATAATTATGTGGTTTTCCCTGCGGCTTCTCAGGGTCCGAGGAAGGGAGGGGGGGGGGGGTAGGAAGGGGAGGGAAGTAGGATATTTACTCACTGTTTAGATATTCATGGGCTTAAACTTCCTTCGATTTGGATATAGAATTTGTTTGCCGTTCTGTGATATTTCTCTGGAGATGTGTATGGTGAAAATCGAGAGTAATGACCACATGTATCTCATGTTTATGGAAAGACCCATTGTTTTATTTCGATTTACAGTACGTAGATATTTTCCCTCTTGCTTTAATTTCTCCCATGGAAGAAGTTAAACACCAGTAGCTTGCCCAGGCTGAGAAGCACATGGTTATATACACTCACAGTAGCTCTTTTCTTTCCCTACCCATGTGTGTATATCTTTTATGGTTACCATTCCGTGTCTTTTTCAGGCAAATGTTTCCTCAGATGAAGTTTCGAGTGTCAGGGCTAGACCCCAAAGCCAAGTACATCCTCCTACTAGACATCGTAGCGGCAGACGACTGTAGATATAAGTTCCATAACAGGTATCCGAGTCTACCCAATTTCAGCTACACAAACCACTTCTCTCTTTTTAACTTTTATGTTTGCCCAGACGACCATTTCTCTGCTCTTTCTCTCTCTCCTTTTCTTTATTTATTTGTGTCTCTCTTTCTTTCTTTCTATCTCTATTTTTTTTTTATATATATATTTATTATGGCTATGCCTTCCTTGGGTGTGGCATCTCCGGCTTCCCGACTTTCTTTTGTTTCCCGCTGCGCTTTCTATTTTTTTTTTTCCTTATGTTCTTATTATTTACTTTTGGCGCTGATGACTGATGATTTCCTCTTTCGCCTCCACCATTTTTTTTTGTCGTCTTTATTTCCCCGCTTTGGTAACCCCTATTATTTATTTTCATATCTGTCATGTATTCTATCAAAGTCTGTTATTATTCTTGCAGACGTATGTTCCCTGCCTACAAGGTCCGTGTCTCTGGCCTTGACAAAAAAGCAAAATACATCTTACTTATGGACATCGTGTCAGCTGATGATTGCCGCTATAAATTTCACAACAGGTATTGTTATAGACAACCCCAGGTTAATCCACTATTATAGAAAACCCCAGTTTTAATTGATTGGAGGGCTTCATATCATATATATATATATAGTACACAGCCAACCTATATGACCCTTCCGATATAGAAACCCTTATAGAAGAGTGATTGTGTGTATATCAACAAAATTTCGAGACTTTGCTAATTTTGTACATACATGCAGAAGAAATATTTGTAAAGCCCCCTTACAATATATATTTATATATATAACCTCGAGTTCAAAAACCGTCTCTCTAGAAATCTCAAACTTTAGTTATAGCACAAACTTTTTTTATACATAATCCCCCCTCCCCTTCCCCCTCCCCCCACAACCTCAAAGATTGGTATTAGAACCTCTATCCCTCCCCCCCCTCATACCCTCCTCTACCCTCCCCCTTCCCCCTCCCTTTGCTTTCAGTGCACTGAACCAATAATAGATTTTTTTTTCCTATGCCTGTGTTATTCAGTCCTTTGTCCTCTTAATCAAAAGTTGATACATTTTATAGAGAATGCAAGGTCTTTACTGGGGACTAAGTAGAGCGTCGAAGCTTACATGATAAACTGACCTGCGACGAAAATATAGCGCGACACTGCTTGAGTTTTGAGAGAGTTCTGATCACTATACTGACAAGAGAGGATAGAAATGGATGGCAAAAGATATTTGATGATTAAAGAGAAAAAAGAAGAAAAAAAACATTGATAGATATTTAAAAAAACAAACAATGGAATATAAGAAAAGAAAAAATGTAACTGAATTGATTTCTGCTCTGTATGATATGAATATTTAAAAAGCTGTCACAGAACTCTGTCATGACACATTCCCTCTACCCCCGCCCCCCTTTGCCCTCTGTCCTAACCCCCCCTCCCCCCTCATCAGCGTATCTTGCCTCATCCCTTACTCACGCCCTCCCTGCCCACCCTTACCTTACCCATCAGGAGAATGAAAAAAAAAAAAAAAAAATCCCTTTATCACCTCAACGATCATATAAGGAATAAATTAATAAAAAAAAAAAAAAAAAGCAATAAAAGGAATAAATAATGGTGACCATGCTGATGCAACAGAATCTACGCCACGAGACTGGTCAATGAGCTCTGACCTGACCTGACCTATCCAGAGACTTGATTGCATGTTTTATCCACCCCTATTTTGATTATCATTTATTTCCTGCATTGTATTTATTCAAATTCTCTTTTTCTTGCATGTGCCGGATTCAAGGTTGTTTCCCCAAAGTAGTCTTATAGAACTTAACACAATCTCCTTATTATTTTTTTTTTTTTTAATTTGTTTGTTTGTATTTTATATCCTTTTTATTGGAAGATTCTTTTTTCCTATCTCTTTCTCTCTTTCCCTCTCCTTCCATTTTATCTTATAAGGAATTCAGATAAGAACGATCTGTATAATAGTCTGTTTAATAGTCAGTGATAATTAACAGATGGTTTTCAATTCTGTTTTTTTTAATCATTTGATAAAAAAGTTCATGATTTTTGACAAGATGATGCAATCAACATTTCAGTAGAGAAAATATCTTGATTATTTATTTCATTAATAACTTCATTTAGTAATAATAATACTATCCATATCTCATTCTGTCATGGCTGATAATAATTGTATTTAATCTATCAGCAATGTCTCTTTTCATAAACATGAAAAATATGATAATGTGAATGATCATGATGCCAATGATGATAATAATAAACTTAATAGTAACAGCGATAATAATAAAGATAATGATGATTCCTTAGACGTAATTACTATTTTAATTACTAGTTAGTTTTCAAAAATATCCTTAATATAAAGGGAATAGTCATACCTGTATATAGTAGAAAAATTAATGCTTAAAAATAGACGGTTCCCTCTGCATATATTTGCTATTATGTTGCAATCTGTTTCATTAAATATTTTCTGGGATTTAGAATGCACTAAAATAATACTTATCACGTTTAAAGTTTTGCCAGAAAGAAGTCAATATGTTTGTTTGTTTGTTTCATTGTTTTATTCTGTTAATTAAATAGTATATTCATGTCACAGTTATTTGAGATTCATGTTTTTTGTGAAATGTATGAGATACTGATATATGGAAATGAGTTTCAATATATAATCCTAGGGAAGCAGTGTTCTCAGATATAAAGAAAAATATTTCCACAGTGTTCCTAAAGATAAACGATTTTTTAAACAATCTTTCTGATATAAAGCAACGTTTCCATGTAGTTTTTCTCGATACAAAAACAAAAACAAAAAAAAAATAAAACAGATCTAATTATCGTGACCAGTAATACATCTTAACAAAATAAAAAAATAAAGATGAAATGTTGATTGCACGTTTGGAATTGTAATATATATGTATATCATGCTTAACAGTATTCATGCTAGGATTACTTTTCATGTCATGCTTATTGTATTATGCTGTATATTTCATGACCAATAAGCTTCCTCAATGAAATCATTCATAAAAGTTAATAATTTGATAACAGGAAGTGGTTAAAGTCTTCAGAGTAATATCCCTAGTTCTGTAAAAAAAAAAAAAAAAAAAAAAAAAAAAAAAAAAAAAAAATCTTTTTTATATTGATTTCAATTAACTGGACTTTTTTTTTCTTTCACTTCTTGTTTTTTGTTTATTTATTCCATGCTCCTTTGATGTAATAAACCTATGTTCATTTTGAAAAAAAAAAAAATCATGTTACAATACCACATCCCATAAAAAAAAAACAAAAAATTAATGAGAAAAAAAAAAAAAAATTCTAAATACATTTTTTGTTTCAAATATATTTTCTCCCTCATACATGCCACTCATACTCGACCCCCCTCTCCTCATAGCAGGTGGATGGTTGCTGGCAAAGCCGATCCTGAGATGCCGAAGCGGATGTACATTCACCCAGACAGCCCAGCGACGGGTGAACAGTGGATGCAAAAGGTTGTGTCTTTTCACAAGCTAAAACTCACGAATAATATCTCCGACAAACACGGCTTTGTAAGTATACCTTTTTTGTTCCTGTCTTTGTTTATTTATGTAGGTTTTTTTTTGTGTGTGTGTGTGTGTCATTTTATTGTTGGTGTTGTGTGTTTGTTTACTTTTTTTTTTTTTTTTTTTTTTTTTGCAAAGGGGAAGGTGGGGTAGGTTGGAAGCGGGTGCTGTGTGTGTTCCTCTGTTGTCAGGAAAGGGGTTAAAGGGACGTTGCTTTGCAGGTTTTAGGTCTTCGGGTTTATAAATGCACATAGTTTCCCGGGCAATTACATCTGTAGGGGAGCTTCTGTACTTGAGTATTTATATACACACAAACTTTCATAAATATAAATATATATATACATACACATACACATACACATACACATACGCATACACATACACATACACATACACATACACATACACATACACATACACATACACATACACATACACATACACATACACATACACATACACATATACGTATACATATACATATATATACAAATACACATAAACATATACATATAATATACATATACACACATATACATATACATATACATATACATATTCATATACACACATGCGTTTAGGCTGAGGGAGGGCCATACAAACATCATATGATCTTACCCAAGAAATAACAACAAAGCTTAAATAAACATAATACACTCAGCCTTGCAATCCATCCCACCGTTTTCCCATTAAAGAACCTCATTTGTCATTGCAAGCCAACCAGTGGACAACATGTAAAGATCTTGCAAACAGCCATGCACACTCAAGTCAGTCAGCCAGCAAATAGTTGTACACAATCACAAGATAGGAAAAAGTACTAGTAAAAAGATCTTTTAGGAAATTTTATATATAGTTGTTTTCTACCTAGTTCAAATATATCACATACAGGCAATTACATTCCTTCAACACCTCTCCTCCAAATAGCACACACAAACGCAAAATAATTCACCAGTTTCTCTCCTAATTATAACCAACACCCAACAAATACTTCTCCCACCCTCCCCAGCCCAACCTCTCCCTATCACCCCCGAAGACACAGTAATTAATTTCCACCACGGTAGGGGCGAACCACGCATGCGCGACGGCGGTGCGTGTTCGGTCGGGTACCCACACTTCGTTTTCTATTGTGGAGCTCCGTGTCCCTCTCGTTTTCTGTTGTGTGTTGCTTGTCCGTACACGGGCCTTGCACAGACGTACATCTTGCCTTCCCGGGAGAAGAATACTTAATTTCATGTAATGATTCCTTCGCAAACTGTGCTTTGTGGGTTATAATGAAATTGATGTAGCGATGTGTGTTAGCATATATGTTGTTGTTTTTTTTTCTTTTTTTTTATGAATGAATAGTGATGTGAACGTTCTGGTTAGTGGGGTGAGGGTGAGGGAAAGGGAGGGAAAGGGAGGGGCATGGGGGGGGCGGGAGGCAAGGGGCAAGGGGGTAAGGGGTAGGGGGAGTATGTGTTGAATGTTGAATTACCTTATGCTCGGCCGTATGATCGATTGCCTCATTGTCTTGAAATTTAAGAGTGTGGACTTTTTATTTAATTAGCTAGCGGAGTTTGTTTGAGAGTCGATTCCCGGATATTCTTGTTATGATTTATTTGAAAGGGTATTGGAGTTTTAGAATCTGATATATACGTATATGTATATATGTATATATAGTTAGATAGATAGATGTATATGTATTGTGTGTATGTTTATGTGTGTGTGTGTGTGTGTGTGTGTGTGTGTGTGTGTGTGTGTGTGTGTGTGTGTGTGTGTGTGTGTGTGTGTGTGTGTGTGTGTGTGTGTGTGTGTCGCAATACCAAACAAACAAACAATCACATAGCTCTACGGAAAAGAAATAAAACCAAACAGAAAGGACCAATGCGCGGCCAGGAAAGGGAAAATCGCCGTCCAATCCCGTTTCACGAAGCCGACGCTCAAGCTCCGTCCAAGAATTCGGACTCAAAACTCCTGCTAATGGCTGGATCAGATAACCTCCTGGACCCCGTTACGACGAACATATAAACCCTTAATGACTACGCGTATTATCCCGGAGCCTCGTCCGAAATCAAATAGGTAGATAGATCAATCAGCAACAATAGATGACAATAACAATCCTTAATGGACAATAACTCTGCCGGTTGCACTAGGTCGTTGCACAGGGGTGGGCTTTTAACGAGGTGGTTCTATAGTTAATATGCAAATTAGTTGTGCTTGTTAACCGACTCGGACAATCGGAGGAACTGAGTGATTCTTGGGGTTGATGGGAGAGGCTGGGCTCGGAGATGGAGATGCTGGATGAAGAGATGAGGATGCTGGGTGGGAGAGGGAGATGAGAGAGGAGGAGAGGGCGAGGGAGTGAGAGAGAGAGAGAGAGAGAAGGAGAGGAGAGGAGGAAGAGTGAGAGAGAGGAGGAGAGGAGAGGAGGAGGGGTGAGAGAGAGAGAGGAGGAGAGGATGAGGAAGTGAGAGAGAGAGAGGAGGAGAGGGTGAGGGAGTGAGAGAGAGAGAGAAGGAGAAGAGAGGAGGAAGGGTGAGAGAGAGAGAGGAGGAGAGGATGAGGAAGTGAGAGAGAGAGAGAAGGAGAGGATGAGGATGAAGGGTGAGAGAGAGAGGAGAGGATGAAGGGTGAGAGAGAGGAGGAGAATGATGAGGAGGTGAGAGGGAAG
>NC_061853.1:3918343-3958343 GCF_019202785.1 Penaeus chinensis | reverse complement strand
GTGTGTGTGTGTGTGTGTGTGTGTGTGTGTGTGTGTTTATGTATGTATGTATGTATGTATGTGTGTGTTTGTGTGTGTGTGTGTTTATGTATGTATGTATATATATATATGTGTGTGTGTGTGTGTGTGTGTGTGTGTGTGTGTGTGTGAGTGAGTGAGTGAGTGTGTGTGTGTGTGTGTGCGTGTGTGTGTGTGTGTGTGTGTTTGTTTGTTTGTTTGTTTGTGTACATGCCCGTAAATGCGTGTGTGTTTATTGTATTGTATATGTGTATATATTTATATAAGTGTATACATCTGCGCGCGCGTGTGTATATATCTTATATATAGAGAGAGAGACAGAGATACGGAACGAGAAAAAAAACAGAGAAAGAGATAGAAATAAAAAAAAAGAGATATACAAAAAATAAAACACAAAAATATAAAGATAAAAAAGAGAACACAGAAGAATAAAACTGAAAATTAAAAAAAACATGCTTAGAGGCTAGGCGGCGGTGGTCGATGGTCTCGAGACAACACAGGAAATGTGCCGTGTTTTTACCCCGTGCTTTGATTACTGTTTGCATTAATTGTTTTGAATAATACGCTCGCTTTTTGTGGCCTCCCTTCCATGGCCGTTTGCTGAACTGTATCATTACCTCCACATTACTCTAGTGTAATTGTTATTCCCTTTTTTTTCGTTATTATCTGCTTCTTCTTAACGGTTGTATTGATAAAGTAAAATGCAATAAAGAATTTACGATAAGGGTAATTAAGATAATGATAGAGTGGATGTTGAGGGTAACGTAGTTAATGATCGTGCTAATTTTTGCTACAGAAAGTGGTGATGATGATAATGATGATGATGATATTATTCAATTGATAGTGAGATGTGATAGTGGTCAGATGGTGATGATGAAGATGATGATAATAAGGGTAAAATGGAATGATAACACTGATAATCATGTTAAGGATGCTAATAATAGTGATGATGATGGTGATGATGATTGTAGTAATGTTGATAATAACAATGATAATGATAATAATAGTAAATCATAATACTTTTAACGATAATGATAATAATGGTGATAATAGTAATATTAAGGAGAATAATAATGATAATGATAAAGATTATAACAATAATTGCACTGAACAGTTCTAAACAAAAACATATTTACAATACTTAATCTTCTCTATCTCTCTCTTTCTCCCTCTCTCTCTCTCTCTCTCTCTCTCTCTCTCTCTCTCTCTCTCTCTCTCTCTCTCTCTCTCTCTCTCTCTCTCTCTCTCTCTCTCTCTCTCTCTCTCTCTCTCTCTCTCTCTCTCTCTCTCTCTCTCTCTCTCTCTCTTTCTCTCTCTCTCTCTCTCTTTCAATTGCAAGTTCTAACCGACAGGAGTCAAAGCTAAAACAAATAAAAAAGTATTTGATAACAGAAATAATTATATTCATGGCGACATCCGCACAGGAATATCAGATTCAATTAATGATACATATATCTATATAATCGGCACAGAAGCCGGAGTAAAAAAGAAAATTATTAAATCGATACAGACAGACGTAGATCCTCACACACAAACACACAGCGGATGGTACGCGGTTAACAATCAGCATGCGGGGATCAACATATATTATTTGTCATCTTATACCAGGCTTAACCTACGGGGGGCAAATAGAAGGGACAGAGAGAGAGAGAGAGAGGGGGGGGGGGAAGGGAGGGAGAAGGGCAGGAGGGGAGGAGGGAGGAGGAAGGGGAGGGGAGGGGAGGAGGGGGGAATAAGAGGGGACGAGGAGAGAGAGGGGGGGGGGAGGAAATGGTAGGAAGGGAGGAAGGAGGATGGGTAATAAGAGGGTCAAATAGGAAGGAAGGAGAAAGGGAGGAGGGAAGGGGGGGGGGGGGTAGAGGAAGGTAAGCAAAGGTAGGAACGGTGGGGGGGGGGGGGATAAGAGGGGAAGATGGGAGAGGGGGAGGTGGAGGGGGAGGGAGAAATAGGAGGGGATAAATAGAGAGGAAGGGAAAGAACGAAGAGCAGGTGGGGGGAGGAGGGAGGAGGGGAGAGAGAGGGGAGAGAGTGGTGTGGGATTAAATGGACATCTTTTTTAGGATGACATCCGATCGTCATGGTGATAGAAATGGATATTCAAGGTCTTGTATTATGTGTATATATGCGTGTGTATGTATGTGGGTGTGCGTGCGTGCGTGTGTGTCTGTGTTTACATGAATATATAGATGTACATGTATATGCTCATCTATATGTATATGTATGTGGGTGTGCGTGCGTGCGTGTACGTGTTTACATGAATATATAGATGTACATGTATATGCACATCTATATGTATATGTATGTGGATGTGCGTGCGTGCGTGTACGTGTTTACATGAATATATAGACGTACATGTATATGCACATCTATATGTATATGTATGTGTATAGCTAGATACTGGTACTGGAACAGATGTATTCAGTAAAAGTAAGAAGAAAAGACGGCAAGAGAGCACCCGAGGAGCAGCGAAAACCCAAGTACCGTGAATTACGAGCAAGCCGTGGAAAATGTGCGGAACACGTGCATAGTTAACGCTGATGGGGGGCCGACAGTCTGCTATTACACCCTGGCGGACACAAGTATTACCATTTATCAGCCGTGATGGACGTCGATTCCTGTATAATCAGTCTTTAAGCAATCATGCAGAGCGGGTGCGATCGCTATCCACAGTGGCAGAAAAGCGCTCTTATTAGCGGGAAGATTTACAGTTCACGAATTACGGGGCCCCCGCGCGGCTGTAATGCTTGTCATGCAGCCTTGAATCATTCAGGTATTCACACACATAATGCTTCATGATGTGCCGGCTTGATGTATGAGATAAACTTCCGGAAGATATGACCCGTAATTAAGGGTAAAGAATGATCGGAAGGCGCTTTGGCGGTGAGATCGTCCGCGCCGCCGACTTGGCTCCGAAACCGACGTCAACAAACGGACTGGAAGGCAAAGGACGCGGGCAATTGGCGAGGGAACGAATGATCCTCTCGGGCTGGCATAGATCATGGCATAAATACAGCGGCGAGAGATGATATGTATCTGTAGCTCGAGGACGATCTCTTTCCGTGCTACATTTCTCGGCACTGTAAATATGCAATTGTTTTTGATTTATGCCCGTTGTCCCCCCGACACTCGCAGGGATTTTATTGCCGTTTTCGTGTTTAACTTGAGATAGCGATCCTAAACCCGAATTGGACTTCGTTTTATCAACACTTAATGTGTATGTTACGAATTCCCGAGAACAATATCTTCATAAATCAAGTAAATGTAAATGAAAAACATTCCTGAAGTACATTTCCTGTTACTCTGAGTTGAACTTTTCATCACTGTTGATATTATCGTTATTGTTAGTCTTGTTATTGATATTATCATTATTATCGTTTTTTTTTCTTCACAAATGTTAAGAGTCTTATAAAAAGAACACCAATTCTTAAGTATAAAAGCTCGACAACGCACTATTCACCCGCCCTTTTATACGGACCAATAAAAAATGAAGCAAATCAGAGGCGAAGGTATACACAAAAAAGAAAAAAAGAAAGAGAGAAGAAGAAGACGAAGAAGGACAAGAAGAAGAAGAAGAAGACGAAGAAGAAGAAGAAGAAGAAGAAGAAGAAGAAGAAGAAGAAGAAGAAGAAGAAGAAGAAGAAGAAGAAGAAGAAGAAGAAGAAGAAGAAGAAGACGAAGACTAAGACGAAGAAAAAAAGGAAAAAGAAAAAATGAAAGAAAAAATCAAAGAAGAAAAAGAAAAATAAGAAGATGAAGAAAATGAAGAAGAAGAAATGAAGGCCTTTTAAAAGACCCCCCCCAAAAAAACAACAACATCGGCTTGCACTTACGACCAGCAGCGGTTAATCACAGCTCTGTTCCTTTCCGAGTGTCACTGCCTCTTTTTTACGGCGTCGGGCCCTTCGTCCTGCCCTTCGGAGAGACCCCCGAGGGACGTGGCAAAGCTCCTCTCTCTGACACAATCTTTGTATCGTAGGCGATATAAGACGCTGCTAAGGGGGGGGGGAGGGTGTAAGGGGGAGAAAATAAAATATATATGTCTGAAGATTCACCTCGTGTTTTTTTTTTTTTTTTTTTGTTATAGGTTTAGCGGGAATGGTATTTTTTTTTTTTTATCGTGTTTTATTTTATATCAAAAGTGTTATTTTATTTTCTACCTGATCATTTTTTTTTTGGGGGGGAGGTTAAAATTTTTATTTGTTCGGTACAAAAGTCTTAACAACGACGGTTTTTCTCTTTGTTTACCGGTGTTTTTGCTCGGAATTCTCCACCGTTCTGGCGCTTTCCCTATTCTCAATCCTCTTAACCCCCCCCCTCTTCTCCACCCCCACCCCCTACTCCATCTCTGACCCCTCCCCTCCCTTCTCAATATCCTCCCCCCCCCCCACTCCCCCATAGACGCCCATATTATTACCGACATTTGATGTTCTTCTCCACAAAAGACGAGAAACAGAGAGCTAAAGAAAAAGGAGAGAGAGAGAAAGAGAATGGTAAGAAAGATAAATGGAAATAAAGGAAGGGGGGAGGGAGGAGGAAAAAGAAGAGAAGGAAGAGAGAGAAGAATATTTTTAAAAAGGGGGCAGGAAATTACACTAATGAGAATAAAGACGCGTGTGATCCCCAAGGCTCCACCGCCGATGGGGCTAGACAATGCGGTGGACCCTCGCCGTCGATAGGCCTCTCCTATTTAACACACCTACTCCAGCATTTTTTTTCCATTAGCCTCGCTCAACGCCCTCCCACCTGCCCCTCCCTCTTCCCTCTTTACCCCCCCCCCTCCCTCCCTCCCTTACCTCTCTCCTATCCCTCCTGTCCTCTCCTCACTTCCCTCCTTCCTTCCTTGTCTCTCTACTTCCATCGTGTCCCCCTCCTTCCCTCCTGCCCCTCCCCTCCCTCCTCCTCTCCCCTCCCTCCCTCCTGCCCCTCCCCTCCCTCCCTCCTGCCCCTCCCCTCCCTCCCTCCTCCTCCCCTCCTCCTATCCCCCCCCCTCCCCCTCCTTTTCCAAGCCCCGAGAGCCTCCTCAGAAGGGCAACTGGTCGGGGCGTCATCCCATTCTTGGACGCCGAGTATCAGTTACAAAGGAGCTCTTGTCAAAAAGGGATCAGGAGGCTTGCGTACTGGTCTGTCTCCCCGCCATTAGCATAAGGGATCTTCTCCGCTCTCGGCTCTTCCGCGAGCTCGTCCTCTGGTCACCCAGGCTGCATCTTTTTTCCTTTTTTTCCTCCTCGTGTTCTTCTACTTGTTATGATTTGTTTATTTGTTTGTTTATTATTGTTGTTGTTGTTATTATTTATTTATTATTATTATTATTATTATTATTATTATTATTATTATTATTATCATTATCATTATTATTATTATATTTCTTTTTCTTTTTCTTCTTCTTTTTCTTATTTTTCGTCTTCTTCTTCTTAATTTCCTCCTTCCTTTTCTTCTTCTTCTTCATCGTGTTCTTCTTTTTCTTTTTGTTCTTGTTCTTGTTCTTCTTCTTATTATTATTATTATATTATTATTATTCCTCTTCTTATTATTCCTCCTCTTCTTCTTCTTCTTCCTCTTCTTCTTCTTCTTCTTCTTCTTCTTCTTCTTTCGTTTGTTATTTGTTCTTTGGTTATTTCCATCGTCTTTTATATTCCTTCTCAGCGATTTGAATTGCGTTTTTTTTTTTTTTTTCCTGTGTTACATGAGAATTTTATTTACGTTCGCTCCCCAGCCTTCCCTATTTAAAAAAAAAAAAAAAATCAGCGGAGATCGGAATGGCAGATATTCTGAAGAATCCAACTTATTTATGAAATTCTGTTATCTGATTTTAAGAATAGATAAAACATTAAAACAAAATACGCCCACAAGAGGTGCGCCGCCTGTCACGAACGGCCATCAGCTGTCACCGACCTATCACCACCTGTCACAAAGCTAGTAGCAGCTTCTGTGGATGCTACTGGTAATATCAGGCAACACTCACTCAGGGATATATTTATCTATTTCCCCGCTATCAGATTATCCCCTGCTCCGAGGTGGATTATCCAGATTGTAGAGAATGCTTCCAGCGTCGATTTCTTGACGTTCGGTGTGGGGAGAGAGGGGAGAGGGGGGGGAGAGGGGAGGGTGTGGATAGTAAGGAGCGGATAGTAATGTTGGGTAGTTTGTGTGTGGTGTGTTTGTGTTAGGGTGTCTCTGATTCTTGATTTTGTCTGTTTGTTTGTCTGTCTCTCTGGATCTGTCTCTCTCTCTCTCTGTCCCTGTCTCTCTCTCTCTCTCTCTCTCTCTCTCTCTCTCTCTCTCTCTCTCTCTCTCTCTCTCTCTCTCTCTCTCTCTCTCTCTCTCTCCGTCCTTTTCCCTCTCCTCCTTTCTCCCTCACTCCCTCCTTCCTTCCTCCTCTCCCTCACCTTCCCTTCCTCCCTCTCTCCTTCCTCCCTCTCCCAAACCTTCCTTCCCTCCCTCTTCCTCCCTCCTCCTCCTTCTCTTCCCCTCCCTCCCTCTCTCCCTCACCTTCTCTCCCTCCCTCTTCCTCTTCCTCTCCCTCTCCCTCTCCCTCTCTCCCTCACCTTCTCTCCCTCCCTCTTCCTCTCCGTCACCTTCTCTTCCTCCCTCTTCCTCCCTCTTCCTCTCCCTCCTTATCTCTCCATCTCGTTTCTGAAAATTGGCCAACTGTCAATGCCCTCCCCGGAAGCATGATGGATCCCGCAGGAAAGGGAACCTCGCGTGGTGTTTCATGGGCGCCATCTACCGGTCGTCAATTAAACGTAGATTGATGGCTAGGCAGGTGTATAGTGCAGGACAGCTCAATTGGCTTTGTGTGTGTACCGGGTGTGTGTGTGTGTGTGTGTGTGTGTGTGTGTGCGTGTGTGTGTGTGTGTGTGTGTGTGTGTGTGTGTGTGTGTGTGTGTGTGTGTGTGTGTGTGTGTGTGTGTGTGTGTGTGTGTGTGTGTGTGTGTGATGTATGTATCTATGTACGTATGCATACCTTACACGGGGAACCCAGGAGATGTCACCACTTTATCCTTCATTATGCACAAGAACTCTATTTATTTACTTGTCCAGAGATACGATTAGAAAGGATACGAATCCCGATAGAGCTAACCTTTTCCCGCTCAAATTTCATTCCGCGAACACACACATGACGCCGCGTCACAAAATCACGCTTGCTCATGGAACGCACGTGGACAAACGCACGCACACACGCACGCACAGGGGTTATGGACACGCACACAAAGTGGAGTAGATGCAAACACACGTAAGCAGGATGTTCGGCAACGTTTTTATCCTTAGGGTAATTGTGTTGGTTTAACCTTGGGACGTTTTGGAAATATATAACGGCTTCAACACACAATCTGACGTTCGTTTTAGATATGTGGTCGTTTTCGCAATGCTAAATGGGTGAGTGTATGTTGGTGGCTGTGTGTGTGTGTGTGTGTGTGTGTGTGTGTGTGTGTGTGTGTGTGTGTGTGTGTGTGTGTGTTTGTGTACATGCCCATAAATACATATATGTATGTTTACATGTGTGTAAGTAGGTATGTCTGTATTTACATATATACGTATATATGTGTTGAAATACATACATTCCGAATTCTTCCCCAAAATGACAACTTAAAAAGACAGTCATACACACACGCACACATACACACAGACACTCCACTCCACTCCACACACACACACTCACTCTCTCTCTCACCCCCCACTCCCACTCCAATTCGACTCCAACAAACAAAAGCACGCGCGCACGCACTCACCGCACCCGGCAGCGATCACGCTCTCCCGTGAGAGAGATTCGGGGGGGGGGGGGGGGGGGGGAACAATGGAGGCAATCTCGGGTCCTTGTAACGGGGTCGTCGTAGGCCTAAATCCGGGAGGGATAGGCTGGGTTCCAACTGTCGCGGAGGGCAAGGCGGCCATCTTCCGAGCGGAGGGACGAAGGGGGGGGGGGGGAAAGGAGGGGAAGTGGGGGAGAGGAGGAGAAGGTGGGGGGCGGGGGCGGGTGATGGATGGGTGTGTTTGTGATTATGTCTGTGAACACGTATGAAAACGAATATTTATACATATACTTCCATGATATTTTTCTCTTTTTTTTTTCTCTTTTTTTTCTCCTTTCTCTCTCTCTCTCTCTTTCTCTCTCTTCCCAACCTCCTTTCCCTTTCTCTTTCCCTTTCCCTTTCCCTTCCTTTCCCTTTCCCTTCCCTCCGTTCCCTTCCCCTTCCCTTCCCTCCGTTCCCTTCCCTTCCCTCCCTTCCCCTTCCCTCCCCTCCCCTTCCCTCCCTTGCCCCCCACCTCAAGCACCTCGATCTCCCGTCGGCCTCGGCAAAGGCTTCCAAACCGAGGCCTATGGGAGGTGAGGATGAGCCTGATCACAAAAGACGAAGGCTTGGGCGAGCGCGAAGGATGAAGGAAGGCCGCCGGGGAAGCGGGCAAAGGCTCTCCTGCAGTTCACAAAGGCCTTCGAATTCATTCTCTCTGTCTCTGTCTCTCGCTTTCTCTTTCTCTTTTCTCTTTTCTCTTTTCTCTTGCTCTTTCTCTTTCTCTTTCTCTTTCTCTGTCTCTCTCTCTCTCTTTCTCTGTCTCTCTCTTTCTCTTTCTCTTTCTCTTTCTCTCTTTCTCGCTCTCTCTCTCTCTCTCTCTCTCTCTCTCTCTCTCTCTCTCTCTCTCTCTCTCTCTCTCTCTCTCTCTCTCTCTCTCTCTCTCTCCTCTCTCTCCCTCTCTCTCTCTCTCTTTCACTTTCTTTCACTTTCTTTCACCTTCTCTCTCTCTCTCTCTCTCTCTCTCTCTCTCTCTCTCTCTCTCTCTCTCTCTCTCTCTCTCTCTCTCTCTCTCTCTCTCTCTCTCTCTCTCTCTCTCTCCCTCCCTCCCTCCCTCCCTCCTGTCGATCCCGGGCGGCCTTGCTTGGGAACTGTCTCTCGTGGGCGGGATTAGGTGTCGCTGAACAACTGTATCAACAGAATGGTCTCATGTCATGATATCCTGGAGTGATAGGCCGAGCGAGACGAAAGACGAGTGACAGGCGGTGACGTGTTTGTGGGGGGGTAGGGTGTGGGGGGGTGCGGGAGGGAGGGAGGGAGGGTGGTAGGTGGGGTCTTAATATGTTTTTGTTTTAATTCGAGTATGTGTGTGTGTTAGTGTGTGTTTTGGTGTGTGTGTTTTGGTGTGTGTGTGTGTGTGTGTGTGTGTGTGTGTGTGTGTGTGTGTCTGTTTCAGTCTGTGTTTGTGTGTTTGTATAGGTGTTTGGTATGTGTGTATGTATGTATGTATATTTTTACTGTTTTTTAGTATAGTTTTTTGCATGTGTATATTTTTACTGTTTTTTAGTATAGTTTTTTGCATGTGTATATTTTTCTGTCTTTTTCTCTCTCATTTATTGTGGAGTATTTACATGTTATTGTCAGTACTGGATTTCCGGTCGTGGAGTCTTTTGGGCAAAAATCATTAAGAAAAAGGAAAATGGATGAAAAAAAAAATCGTTTTATAATGTCATTTCTAAAAAAAAAAAAAAAAAAAAAAATGTCCTTGTCACAATGCATAAAAAAAAAAAATCTTTATTGGCGAACATCAACGAATTTTCAAAGGCAAGCGATGAAATAAACTGACAACTAATATTTGAAAGTAAAGTCCACGCGATCTAGCACCGCGCACACTGCAGACCAAAACTGAAAACAAACAACTGTCATCCCTTGTTAACTCGATAATTGTGGGAAAACTAACTTCATGTCTCCCCCCCTCCTCTCCCCCCACACTCAGGCACACCTCCCCACCCACCCCCACCCTCCACAGCCTACAGCCAAGGGGGAGTGGGCTACCTTAGCCCCTCTAATTAAATATCAAATAGGCCTTACATGTGCCAGTCAGTGTGAGAGCAAGAGCAGAAAGGCCTTTGTTTTAGGCCTCTCTCAAGTGATTACCCATTAGTGGGAACGGGTTTTTACCCTTTGAGAGACGGAGCCTCAGTCAGAGCCGGCAATGTCTGATAATTATACAGATAGGCCTATATTAAGTCAAGACGAACGCGCTGCGATGTATTGATGAATTAATCTTCACGCCTCTGGTGATCTTCTTTGTCGGGTTGTAAACAGATGAATGGGACATTTATAACGGATAATCGGAACGGAGAGAAAGAAAAGGGGGGAAAAATAATAGAATAGAGGATTTTTTTTATCATCATCCAGACGTCAGAGTCGATGCTTTTCTATAGGCCTATGGAGGGAGGTCTCACGTGAGGGGGTAGGGTGGGATTGGGGGGGGTAGAGGGGAGGATGTGTTCCGTAGGCCTCCATCATTCTCATCGTCATCAAAAGTCTTTTGTTTATGTTCATTCATTTGGCCTTCCACCTCCAACCTCTCTTCCCGAGTTCTTGTCGACCTGCTCTCGGCCCAGTGGAGTCTGACTCGAATATGTTTTTTCCCCTGTTTGCTGTATTCTCGTAGCTTAGTTACATCTCTAATCTTAATGCCATTGTTCTGATGATTTCTGTAACATGTTGGTCGGTAACGTCACCAGTTTCAGGTGCCTGGTGAAGGGTGACAGTAATATTCCCTGAAAAAAAAATTAGATAATAATGATGATGCTAACAAATGTTTTTAAAAATGTATTTATATAATCATTCCCATTTCGAAATGTGTTTTGCCCCCCTATTTGCCCCATGAAAAATGCCTAATAAATAAATTAGACATACATATTATCACCCCCCCCCCCCATCCAGATAATTTTTTTGACCCCCCTCCAAAATAAAAACAGAAATCGGAGAGTCTTTGAAAAGGGAAACAAAAAATTCCTTTGACCTCCCAATACTATCAGATCAGCCAATATATACCCATGATTTACTCTTGTCTCTTATTCACAGGGAGGGGCGGAAGCAAAGGTAAGTCACCCACTGGCACAGGGTCAACTCCTAAGGGGCCTTCCCGAATGATGTCAGGTCAGCTACACATGCCCTGAGGTCGAAGTCTTTGGAAGTGAAGTCTTTTCGGAAGTGAAGTCCGTTCTTGTTCCTTAAGTGTTCTGAAAAATGATGCTTAGCGGAGGAGGAAGTGTTCTCGGACTGTTTCTTCTGTTATTGTTATTATTATGGTTCTTATTTTGAATGTTGTTCTTTTTATCATTGTTGTTATTGTTATTATTATTATTATTATTATTATTATTATTATTATCATCATTATTATTATTATTATTAATACTATTACTGTGGCTTTTCTTCTTATTTTTTTTTCTTATATAAGTTATGATGATTTTATTTACATGTGATATCCAACCACACAATGAGTTGAGTATGTTTCTTAAAAGAGATAATTTCCATGAATCATCCACGTTTTACACCATCAACACCCATGCATATGTTATGTATACATCCAAACACACTTTTTTTTTTTTTTTTTTTTTACATCTACCAACACCAGTACTAATACAAGCAGTAGTAATATCAGGAACACCAGTAACACCACCGACAGAGATACTATCAACACCAGCATCCACACCAGCAACACCGGTACCCCCAAGCCCTATTCCCACTAACCTCCCCCCACTCAACACCAACCCCCACAACACCAGAAACAAACACCAGTTCCCCTAACAACCGCCTACACCAGCAAAACACTCACATTCCTCGGTCACAGCAGGTAGCCCCCACAACACAATAGGGGGTCGAAGTAAACATGAACGTTTTATACAGTTCAACAACAGTAGGTGACGTAATTTTTTTTCTCTCTCTTTCTTTCTCCCTCCCTCCTTCCTGTAATAAAAAAAAGAGAAGAGGATAAAAAGACATATATATATTCTAGAGATAACGATCGTTGTGTTTTTTTTTGTGTGGGTACGGTAACAGGCTATGTTCACCCCTGCCCCCCCCCCCCCCTCTCTCTCTCCTCTCCCTACTCTCCTGGTATTCTCGTTTTCTTCGCTGGTATTGGCGTTTGTTCAGGTGTGACTCGTTTAATTCGGTTTAATAGTATTTTTTTTTCCGTCGTCGTTATCTTCGTCAATGGTTGTTAGGGTAAGGAATATTAGGAGCATGTTTTTTTTTTTTTTTCTTTTTAGCTTCTAGTGGTGTTCATAGCTTGAGTGCTTATTTCTGTTTGTACACGTGTTTGTGTGTATAGACTGTCTGTAATATACAGCATGTATATATATATATATATATATATATATATATATATATATCTATATATATATATGTATGTGTGTGTGTGTTCATATATATATATATATATATATATATATATATATATATATATATGTATGTGTATGTGTGTTCATATATATATATATATATATATATATATATATATATGCATATATGCATTTATGTGTGTATGTCTGTATAAAAATATATATATGTATATATATATACACACATACACACATACATACATGTATACATATACATACATATATACATATACATACATATATAGATTTATATATATATAATATATATATAATATATAAATATGTGTGTGTGTGTGTGTGCGTGTGTATGTGTGTGTGTGTGTGTGTGTGTGGTTGTGTGTGTGTGTGTGTGTGTGTGTGTGTGTGTGTGTGTGTGTGTGTGTGTGTGTGTGTGTGTGTGTGTATGTATGTATGTATGTATGTATGTATGTATGTATGTATGTATGTATATATGTATGTATGTATATATATACATATACACATGTGTGTATATATATATATATATATATATATATATATATATATA
Organism: Penaeus chinensis; assembly: GCF_019202785.1. NCBI lineage: Eukaryota > Metazoa > Arthropoda > Malacostraca > Decapoda > Penaeidae > Penaeus > Penaeus chinensis. The sequence continues at coordinate 3,945,651 of NC_061853.1, read as the reverse complement.
TTTATATATATATATATGCATATGACATACCTAAAATGCGGGAACCTCAAAGAGCCAAGCGGCGGCACTAAAATGGCCCCCTGATTCCCAGTCGGTGCCATTCGAAGGCTAAAATCACTTACACTTTGATTAAAACGTCTCGCTGAAAATAATTTTGACTTTTTTTTTGAGCGATCAGGTCTTTAATTATCGTTCGTGTGCTTTATCAAGTATCGTATGACATTTAGAAAAAAAGGGAGAGTATTAGGAATGATTTAAATGGCATGTCCGTTATTTTAACAATTCGGACACGGAGTTGATTTATCTACTCTCGTTCTCCAGTAATTCATGGCATAGCAGTAACTCTCATGTCGTTACTCGCGTGAGTGGCGTGCTGTCATGACATAGCACATTGGCACACTCCCAGTGCCATGTGTCACCGAGCGGACTTTAATTAAAATACTTCAGCAAACGGCTCGCGCGCACCATGCTCCGCCGCCGTTGGAGGTTCGACACACGCTCGAGGGTTTTGTAAGGTTCATTATCTCCTTTGCCTGACGTGTGTTGATGAGCCCTAAGGCGCTTCGTGGTATGACACTGTCTCGGCGCCGCGTTCGTTCGCACCCCGTTTCACGCTACGCCTAGACCCCCCCTCCCTCCCTCTCTCTCTCCGTTCTCACCCCTTCTTCTACCCCCTCCCTTCCTCCTCCCTTCCTCCTCCCTTCCTCTTCCCCTCCTCCTCCCTTCCTCCTCCCTTCCTCCTCCCTTCCTCTTCCCCTCCTCCCTTCCTCCTCCCTTCCCTTGTACCGAAATTGTCTTCATATTTATTGGTATATTTTTTTGTTTATGATTTTAGTCTTATGTTTCAATTCCCGATTTTCTACTTAATTAAATACCAATATTAGAAAACAAAACCTTAAATACTCCATATACACATAACATATACATGCAACTATAACACCATTTCCAAAACGCGAAGAAGAGTCAAACAAAAACCAAAAAAAAAAAAAAAGGGCCCAAAACAAGAAAGAAAAAGAGTAACATAAACATTACTAATGCAAGCGTCGGCGATAGCGTGGAAGCACACTTGGCGTTGAAAACCTTCGCCAGCCAAAGTCGACCATAAAACACACAGCTGTCAGTAAAGTACAAAAAACGCATCATTGAGTCACGGGCTTACCTTTGCGATGAGACACGGGGGGGGGGTGATGGGGGGGGGGGTGATGGGGGATTGGACGTGGAGTAAATATTTCATTAATTATGTATGTGTATGTAAATTTATTGTACACGTATATACATATATGCACGGACGCACGCTCACACGCATATGCACACGCACACTCACAGTCAGACACACAATTTACACACACTCACACTCACACTCACACTCACACTCACACTCACACTCACATAGACAAACACACACACACACACACACACACACACACACACACACACACACACACACACACACACACACACACACACACACACACACACACACACACACACATCTGTACGTTTTCTTCATTTATGCTAGTGTGTTTCTGTACTAACTCTCATGCATATATACATATACAAATACGCTGACAAGTTAAGCATATATCAGCCACACACAAATGCAAAGATAATGCGAAGGAAGGAAGGACAGAGAGAGAGAGAGAGAGAAGAGAGAGAGAGAGAGAGAGAGAGAGAGAGAGAGAGAGAGAGAGAGAGAGAGAGAGAGAGAGACAGAGACAGAGACAGAGACAGAGACAGAGACAGAGACAGAGACAGAGACAGAGAGAGAATGAGAAAGAGACAAACAGAGAATGAGAGAGAGAGAAAAAAAAACCGACAAAAGACAACAGATCCAAAGGGAGACAGCGAGAGCCAAAGATCCGACAAGATAAGACGAGCCCGAACTAAGACCGACACCCGACAGCCCGACCCGACAGCCCGAGCGACCGACCCGTGCCCACAAGACCAGGTCGGCTCCTCTCTTCCGCGGATCCCGATACAAGCTGTCGCATTTGATTTGCAAATGAACCTCAGGAATCAATTGGTTTGAGAAATGAATAATACATAGCGGCTCAATTAAAAAAAAAAAAAAAAAAATCAGCCTCGACAACCGGAATATTGTTCAAGTCTCCATCCGTTCTTGCCGTAGTGGGTTCGAAAGGGGAGTAATTAGCATGCCTTATTACCTCTTTCGCCGCCAGAGGGCTCGTCACCTTTGACCTGGACGTGCTGACCCCGCGATGTTTTTATTCGCGCGTGTGTGTGTGTGGGGGGGGGGATGTGTGTGTGTGTGTGTGTGTGTGTGTGTGTGTGTGTGTGTGTGTGTGCGTGCGTGTGCGTGCGTGCGTGTGCTATGTGTGCACAAGTGGCGAGTGTGACTTTGCATGTGTGCGCGTTTTATGCAAGCACTAATCCCTGGCGAGGCTCGAGGATTCGTCGGGGAATACGAAAGCAGACACTTTTTCCCTTTCGCCCTCCTCGCCTCGCCCGTGTTTGTGTCCAGCCGAGACCTCCCTCGTTCAACAAATAATTGGCTTTGTCGAGGCTTCATCATCGTAAGTTGAGTGGGCGCTTCCCCCTTGCGCGGACTCTGAGCGTCCACTCAAGGGTTGATCCGAGGCGGGACTCGTTAAGGGCAGCGGCGGCCGCCTCGCCCGCGTCGACTCCGGTGGCGCGGAGTGTTTGCCCAAGGTCTGTCCTCATGGGCGTCAGCACGGGCGGCCGGGCGTGTGGAGGTGGGCGCGACGCCTTGCAATGTGGGCGTCATCGGGTCTCGGTATCCGCGGAATGCCGTGTCTCCCCTATTCTGATGCATTCCCCGTGATCAGCGCCCAAGGTACGGTTCCTCCTCCCGTGCGGCCGCTGCTGATGAAAGCTCCTGCCCGACGCACGTTCCGACGGCGTCTGGTCAGCGCGAGCGCGGGTCGGGTCCGAACCGACCTCCTCCTCCTCCTCCTCCTCCTCCTCCTCCTCCTCCTCCTCCTCCTCCTCCTCCTCCTCCTCCTCCTCCTCCTCCTCTTTCTCCAACTCCAGCAATCACTCTATCGGAGGAACCGGAGAGCACGGCGAGCGGCGGCGGCCCAATAATGAAATCGGGTCCGAAATCGGGCCAAAATTACGCCGAACTGTGGCAACGCCGGCTGGATGCATGACTAATTGGCAAGGTGGGGCCGAGCCGTGCCGGGCGCTGATTGGTCGCCCGCTTCCTCCCCAGGACACACCTAACACTCGCACACACAACACTCGCCGCGCGCAAATTAGGGAATGCGCGCCTAATGTCGAGTTTTTCGAAGAACGATTAGGCACATGGGCTTATTTGGGAGGGAGTGGGGGAGGGAAGGGGAGGGGAAGGGGGAGGGAGCAGGAGGAGGAGGAGGAGGAGGGGGGGAGGAGGTGCTGTTGTGTACATATGCGGTCGAGGAAGAGGAGTTTATCGCAAGAGCCACGGTGATTTCGCTTGCAAAGCACGGCGGAGCATTCGTGAGGGCGGAGGTATATCGGCGTGTGGGAGATGGGACATGAAGCTGCGTCTTGTGCGAGTCTCATGGCCTCATACACGGGGCAGTGAAGGGACAAGCTTATCGAACACGGAATTCTTTACGAATCACTATCGAATCACCATCACTTTTCCTGATATTCATCACTATTGCTTTTCTTAGTTTTATCTTTATTATTAATATTTCATTAATTGTTTTGTATCACCGTCGTTGCCGAATCACTATATTTCCTTTTCTATAACACGAGTCGAATCTTTTTGTCTGTTATTGAAACGTTTCGAAGCAAAAATACTTTTAAAAACACACACACAACCAGACAAGACACATCAATCTATCTGAGAATTTTGCAAAAATCTGAGTCTTTGAAATACACATAGCCAACTGAACAGCCATTAGGTCATCCTTATCTTCGGTTTTGAACGATTAGCAACGAGTAATATCTGTGATTACATGCAAAGTGACAAGTTAATAGTGGTGTTCCTCGCTCTGTGTAACATAATAGCAGTAATTTGATTATCAAGGTTCCGTGATAAGCAGAAATCCATCGGGATCCATGTAAAGAAAATATGATCATCGCTTCACATGAATTGGCAAAATCTTTTTTTTTTCTTTTTTTTTATGTTGACATCAAACTGATCAATTTATTCAGCTGAATTGTCGGTCATTCGTGTAGCATTAATGTTGTCTCGTCTCTATATTATCTCTCTCTCTCTCTCTCTATCTCTCTCTCTTCTCTCTCTCTCTCTCTCTCTCTCTCTCTCTCTCTCTCTCTCTCTCTCTCTCTCTCTCTCTCTCTCTCTCTCTCTCTCTCCTCCCTCTCTCTCTCTCTCTCTCAAGCAAGCAACGGATAAAGTTCACATAAGGCTTCTCCAAAAACAAAGAAAAATTACCCGTGTAAATGATAAATATTTCAGTGGAATCGGTACAAGAAACCATTTGCATGAAAAATATATTCTCAGACCGGTAGCAGCTGCGTAGGTGTTTGCTTATGCATGTGTGCATCTGTGTGCGCATGTAAGAGTGTGCGTATCTGTCTGTCTGTTGTCGGATTCTGGTGTTCCTATTTGTAGGTGTGCGTGTGTGTATGTCTGTATCTGTCTGTGGTTATCTGTCAGTTTGTCTGCTTGACCTTTTTCTTAGTTGCTCTCTCTCTCTCTCTCTCTCTCTCTCTCTCTCTCTCTCTCTCTCTCTCTCTCTCTCTCTCTCTCTCTCTCTCTCTCTCTCTCTCTCTCTCTCTCTCTCTCTCTCTCTCTCTCTCTCTCTCTCTCTCCCTCTCTCTCTCTCCGTCTAACTCTCACTCCTTCACTCACATCTACAAACGAATTATACGCATATTTACCAATTTCTAAAAAAAAAAGAAAAAAAAGAAATTGACTGGTATCTGTTTCTCTCTGCCTTGCTTTTTTATCTAATTAAAATTGAGGCAAAGGGGGTGGGGGGTAGATGGAGTGAAGAAGGGAGGGGTGGAGTGAAGAAGGGTGGGGGGGGGGGGGTGAAGAAGGAAAGGCGGGTGGCGAGGTGCAGTAAAGAAAGGGAGAGCGAAGTTGAAGAAAGGTGCGGAGGAGGGAGGGAGGGAGGGAGAGAGAGGGAGAAGATATCACCCGGTGTTCTTGTCGTGAATCATGAAAATGCATTACTGTTCCGACTGTTGGGGAGGAGTAATGATGGGTAAAAGTTACGATCATGGGTGGTTCCATTACGGCGGTGAGAGAGAGGGGCGGGACCCTCATCTCCCCCGCGCCGTTGGAGTCTACAGGCGTTGTATCTCCAATTTGCCTACTCTTGCTCCGGCCGTGGGTTGGCCTCGTGGGGCATCCGTGGGGCATCTCCCTTCGTCTTGCTTCTCTCTCGTTCGTTCGTTTCCCCACTTCCTTCTCCTTTCTGGGTCTGTTCTCTTCCTTCTATTATTTTTTAATATTTTTCTCTTTACTTTTTCTTCTTTTCTTCTTCTTCTCCTTATCCTCCTCCTTCTTCTTCTTTGTCTTCTTTTTCTTCTTCCTCTCCTTATCCTCCTCCTTCTTCCTCTTTGTCTTATTATTATTATTATTATTATTACTACTACTACTACTACTACTACTACTACTACTACTACTACTACTACTACTACTACTACTACTACTACTACTACTACTACTACTACTACTACTACTACTATTACTACTTCTACTACTACTACTACTACTACTACTACTACTACTACTACTACTTCTACTACTACTACTATTACTACTTCTACTACTACTACTACTACTACTACTATAATCATCAATATCGTTATTCTCCTCCTTCTTCTTGTTCGTCTTCTCATTCTCGGCGCCCCCTTTCCCCCGACGCTCCCAGCACGGCGTCCCCTTGGCTCTGTCCCTCCCGAGTGCAACCGCCCTGACGTCTGAATCTTTTATCTCGTTGCCAGCTCTGTCGTCCCTATGTTGTCCGTCCTCACGCGGTGTCCTTGTCTACTGCGAGCCCGCCCCCACGCCCCTGTTGTTTTTGCTCGCCCTCCACCCTTCGAGCAGGTGCTGAGACGCCTTCTCTCGGCACATTTTTTTTCCCCTCTTTGGTGGTGTGTTCTGGTGCTTGCTTTTGCAGCAAATTCTGTCTTTGTGGAAAGTGTAGGGGGTGTGTGTATTTGTGAAAAGGTTTTATCATTCTTTCTTTTTTTGTTTTGGTCTTTCTCGTTTTTTTCTTGTCTCCTCGTCTCTTGTTTGTATCTTCTCTCTCTACCTTCTTATGTATCAGAATCCATTCCTCTCGTTCTGTTTTTCCTCATCCTCCCTCCCATGCACACTTTATCATCATCTCCTCACGTCCTTTTCCGACAGCCAATTCTTCTTCGTCTTATTTTTCTTGTTCTTCCTCCTCCTCTTTCTCCACCTTCTCCTCCTCCCCCTCCCCCCATCCTCCTCCTCCTCCCCCTCCTCCTCCTCCTCCTCCACCCTCTCCCCCCCCCCCCATCCTCCTCCTCCTCCTCCAGCGCGCCTGCCTCACTACATTAATATGCAAATGAAGGTGAAGTTGTCAGCGGGAAGCCTAGTGGCGGTGGTGCATTACGACCTATGTATAGGCTGTCAGGGCTTGTAATCTAGCCGGCTTCATTGAAAATTTACGAGAACTGGCGATGGGTTGAAACCTCTGTAGGGTATAGTTTCTCGCCTTGGGGGGAGCGCGCCAGTGTTCTTGGGTTCTGGGGGGAGGGGTGGGGAGGGATGAGGGGGAGGGGGAAGAGGAAGATGGACGGGTGGGGGGGGGGAGATGTGGGAGGTGAGAGAGGAAGGGGTGGGGGAGGGGGAAGAGGAGGAAGGAAGGCTTGGGGATGAGGGATAGGAGGAGGAAGGGGTGGGGGCTAGAAGGGGAAGGAGGGAAGGAGATGGAGGTAAGAAAGAATTGATGGAGGGTCAGGGAGTTGAGAGGGGGGGGGGGTCAGGAGGAATGGGGGTGGGGGCTTAGGAGATAAGGGAGGAAAGAAGGAAGAGATTGAGGGCATTTGGGAGGGAAGGAGGGAGGAGTGAAGGGGGGAAGAAGGAATAGGGGGCCAGGGAAATGAGGAGGGAAAGAGAAAGGCATGGAGGGGGGCAGGAAGGGGGAGGGAAGGAAGCAGGAAGCGGTAGGAGCCGGGGAGGTGAGGGAGGGAAGGAAGGGGGGAGGGGGGGGGGCAGGGAGGTGTGGAAAGAGGCTGTTGTTGTTTTGGTTAATCTTGATAGGTAATAAAATTGATTTAGATGAAAGATGATCGTTCTTATTATCATCATTTTTGTATAAGCGTTGTTACTGCTCTTTGGGTTTATTGTCATAATTATTACCGGCGATCCTACTATTATTGTTATTTTATTGCTAATGTAGTAATAACTCTCTCTTACACCATAATGTATATGCACATACATTCACACACGCGCGTTTGTGTGTATATGTGTGTTGTGTGCATATATGTGAATATGTACACACACAAAAAATATATATATTTATTTATGTTTATATATATATATATATATATATATATATATATATATATATATATATATATATGCACACACACACACTCACATATTGTCCACGCACAAATTCATTTATTTAGTATCAGAATTTATATTCCTCATTCCCACAAACATTTCCTCAAAACAGGAGGTCGCCAACACCGCCTGTCATTGTGTATCTTCTCGGAAGTTCATATCCTTTGCGGATGAGTAAAGGTTTGTCATACACGGCACAGAAAATGATGTACAACGTTCACATTATCATAGATAAATTTGCGTTCTGGCTGCTGTCGCTAGGTAATTTATTTGTTTATCATTATTATGATTTTGGGGGGCTGTTTTTATTTGCAGTGGTCTTGTTTACTTCATTTGCATTGTATATGTTGTTTTGTTTATCTGTTTATATCTATATTTCTCTGTTCATGTTTATGTCTCTCTCTCTCTCTCTCTCTCTCTCTCTCTCTCTCTCTCTCTCTCTCTCTCTCTCTCCTCTCTCTCTCTCTCTCCCTCTCTCTCTCTCTCTCTCTCCTCTCTCTCTCTCTCTCTCTCACTCTCTCTCTCTCTCTCTCTCTCTCTCTCTCTCTCTCTCTCTCTCTCTCTCTCTCTCTCTCTCTCTCTCTCTCTCTATCTATCTATCTATCTATCTCCCTCTCTCTCTCTCTCTCTCGATATATATATGTATATATATGTGTATCTATCTATTTATCTATCTATATATATATATATATTGTTATGGACTCTTTAATTAAGATGCATGCAACCTCGACCGAGGGATTAAATTAATCATCTCCTACGAGGTCCTTCATCCCGCCTTCTCCTCCACGAAGATCATAATAAGAAAAGAGAGAGACTGATCCCCACCAAGGAATATAATGATCAAATATCCTGAAACTCAACTTATTTCGGCCAGTCACAATATCTGTAGGTTTACTGCTGTAATCTCCGCCAGCCAATCACATTACGTTCCCTAGCGCCCTATCCTGTGTACCTCCCCCCCCCCCCCCCGCCCACCCATCCTCTCCCTCTCCCCCTTTGCCTAGCCCTCTCCCTCCCCCCCCCCCGCCCATCCTCTCCATCTCCCCCTTGCCTGGCCCTCTCCCTCCCCTCCCCCTCCCCTCTCATTCTTCCCTCCCCTCCCCTCCCCTTGCACCCTGCCCCTTGCTCTCTCTTCCCTTCCCTCTCCTCTCCTCCCCATGCCCCCTCTCCCCCTCTCCCCTTCTCCCTCCCTGGCCCCCTCCCCCTTGCTCTCTCTTCCCTCCCCTCTCCTCTCCTCCCCATGCCCCCTCTCCCCCTCTCCCCTTCTCCCTCCCTCGCCCCCTCCCTGGCCCCCTCCTCGCCCCAGCACCCCAGAGACATATCGGATTAATCACCCCTGTCAAATTAATCGTGACGTCAGACAGGTGATTGCTTGCTGATTAAAGCTGCCAATTTCACTGTGGGAGATGCGTTGTTGCTACAGTGACTTTCTTTTTTTTTTTTTTTTTTCTCGAGTATTTTGATTTTAGATTCACTGGCGCGTAAAACGAAAGCATATTATACATATAAATGCGTATATGTATGTGTGTAGATAGATATTTATTTATTTGTTTATTTTTTTTTTTTATATATGTACGTATGTGTGCATATATACATATATATTTATGTGTGTGTGTGTGTGTGTGTGTGTGTGTGTGTGTGTGTGTGTGTGTGTGTGTGTGTGTGTGTGTGTGTGTGTGTGTGTCTGTGTGTCTGTGGGTTTGTGCATACACATATATACATGTACACACTCACACACACACACGCACACACACACACACACACACATATATATATATATATATATATATATATATATATATATGTATATATATATACACGCACATATATACATACACACGCTTGTGGGTATGCACTCGAATTCTTTTGTTTTCCAGTTTTATTCCCCAAAACTAACACTCACGTCTTGCGATTCAAAGGAAATCAGAAACGAAGATAAACCCGCTTTAAAAATCTTCGAAGAGGAGAAAATTCGTAGAAGAATAACACTCGATCCTTTTCTTTACCTCTTCTGCACCTCCGAAGAAAAGAAAAAAAAAAAAAAAAGAGAGAGAGAGAGAGAGAGAGAGAGAGAGAGAGAGAGAGAGAGAGAGAGAGAGAGAGAGAGAGAGAGAGAGAGAGAGAAAAAAAAAAGGGGGGGAGGAGAAAGAGAAGATTGAAAAATAAATAAAGAAATAATAGCCTTGGGAAAATCGTTACATAAGGGCACGGCGGACTTGTTCGTTTGCATTACACGATCTTGAATTAATTGTCGACGTTTTTTTTTTTTTGGGGGGGGGGTGTTCGTCCTCGTCTTCGTCTTAATAATAAAGGATTGTTGGTAATTAGGGTGAAGCGGATAACGGCACTCGATGATGAAGTACGAGATGGGGGAATAAAGTGGAAGAGATAAAACTGGAATCGATTGATGACTGCGGGAGGTGGAGGTGGAGCGAAGGGGCGGAGGTGGAGCGAAGGGGCGGAGGTGGAGCGAAGGGGCGGAGGTGGAGCGAAGGGGCGGAGGTGGAGCGAAGGGGCGGAGGTGGAGAAGACCGAAGGTGGTTGAGGATTGTGACGGCCTTAGTAGATGGTGGAGGAAGGGAGGAGGGCGTGAAGGATGGAGGAGAAGAAGGAAGGAGGAGGAGGAGGAGAAGGAGAAGTACGAGGAAGAGGTTGAGGAGGAGACGGAGGAGGAGGAGGAGACGGGTCATGCCCCCCTTCCCCCCCTCTCCCTTTCCTTCTCCCTTGCCCCCTGCCCTCCTGCCCTCCCCTGTTCCTCGGGCCGTCAGTACCTCCACGGGGGAGCTGCCGGCCTCCACCCCCCATCGCCTCGTCTCCACCTCAACACTGCAACCGCTAGCCCTTATCCTGCGATCCTCACGGTCTTGGTGTGACTTGCAACTGTCACCGAGGAGCTGCCACGCCTTGGTGCCCCCGCACTTGGCCCCAATGAAGGGCTCGGGCATCTCCGAGGAGGCTCTCTGTCTCGGGCACAGGTGGAGCCGACGCCACCTTAATTGAGAAAGTGTTATCAAGATGGACGCGGCGTCCGCGGCTTTCCCGTAAGACACGTGCCCTTGCTGCCCCGAAGTGACCAACACCTCATGTCTGGAGGGAAATGGACTTCCATGCTTTTGTCTGGTCGTTAGTTTTCGTTAGTAAAAACCAACAAACGGCGCGGTAACTTTGTCATGGGTGTCGGTTCCCTGGCCTCCCGCGGCGTGAGTGAGCGGGAGGAGGTACGCCCTTAGAGACCAGCCGCGGTGAAGCCCTTCGTTTGGTGGGGGGCGTGGAGGAGGAGGGAGGGGGAGGGGGGAGAAGAGGGGAGGGGAGGAGGGAGGGAGAGGATGGGGAGAATGAGAAGCGGGGGGAGGGGAGGAGGGAGGGAGAGGAGGGGAAGAATGAGAAGTGGGGAGGGGAGGAATGGTAGGAAGGGGGAGAGATTTGGAAGAATGAGAAGTGGGGAGAGGAGGAAGGAGGGCTGAATGGGGAGAATAGGAAGTGGGGAGGGAAAGGAATAGTGGTGCGTGGGCTAGTGGGGAGGGGAGAACAGGCAATCAGGCAGGAAGGGTGGGAGAGGACGGGAAGTGGGGAGGGGAGGAATGGGGAGTGGGGAGCATCGTCCAAAAGGGCTCATCGTCTAAAATGATGGGAGATTTCGGGCGTTCAGATAAGAATTTCAATATAACGCCGCGTTTCGTTTATGGGGTCGCTCGTTGGAATATTCTTTTTCCTTTTTTTTCCTCTCTTCTTCCTCCTCCTCATCTCCTTCTTCTTCTTCTTCATTATTTTCTCTTCTTCTTCTTCTTCTTCTTTCTCATTTTATTTTATTCTTCTCATTATTTTTTTTAAAGAGATTCAGGTTCAGTTTTGTTCTTAAAGGATATATTGATACAATTTCTGGTTTGAAAGGTTAGTTGAGAACAGGTGTTTCCTCTGTTATCAGAAATCCCGGTCCATTGCGATTAAATAGATAATTTTGATTGCTGTTTTAAACAAAATCTTCAATACGTAGAAAAGGTTATTGAAATTTTAGGCACGATAGGGATGAGAAGTTTTTTTTTCTTTTTTTCTTTTAAACGAAACAAAATACAAAAAAACAGGACAGAATTAACTCTAAAATAAGATAACTAAAACAAAGAAAATACGAGTAATAATAATAAAAACTAAAAAACGAGAACCGAACCTACACAAAAAAACGGCATAAAACTAACAAGAGGACAAACGACCATTTAACAATCGAACGTTTTAACTGCGCCTCAAAAACCGCGAAGGCCAAACGGTAGATGCGTCGCTTAGTACAGAGAACCCAGCCCATGTCTAAGGGCGCGCAGGCAAAGGCCAATTATTGTTCTCGGGATGTCGAAACTAGACAATTACCTTTGTGTGTTTTCGTAGTCTGTTTGTATTTGTTTGTAGGTTTTTTTGTTTGTTTTTTTTTCAATCGAGAAGTTATCGGTATGTCGGTAAAGATTTACTTATTTTTTTGTTCTATTATTTATTATCTATAATTCCTTTGCCTGTTATTTATTTAATTTTTTTATGATGGATATTCTGTTATATTATTCGCATTTTGACATTTTTTTTAGACCATGATAGACCGTGGCGTTGTATAGCTGCCTTGGTGAATAAGTCATTCGTTCCAAATTTTAACCTTTATTGGTTTTGAGGTAATTAAGAATAACAGGTGGATACTGCAGTTAATGATAAAAAAGTATTTTATATCTGAAACAATTTTATTTATTTTTATCATATTTTTATCTTGTGGTTATATTTATTTTTATTTGTTTTTGTTTTTTGTTTGTTTGTTCATTTGCTTATTTCTAACTTATTGCATTAATTACCCTCAGACTCGCCTTGTATTCTATAAAGATTCAATTTCTGCCTGAAATTTCTGATAAATACGTATTAGAATCAATCGGACCTTTTCTTTGTATGCGTTTTTTTTTTTTTCTTTCGTTCTTTTAATTTGAGGAAATTCCAACGAGAAGTGAAATGAAGAGAAATGAATAGATCGCTATATGAAAATAATAGCAATAATGATAATGATAATAATAATAATGATAATAAAAAGAAGTCGAACATTTCACAAAAAAACAGGAAGCCTCGTGTACGTACGCCCTACATACAGTATGCAGACGAGACAAAAAAAAAAAAGGGAAAAAAAAAAGAAGAGATATATATAGTGAAACATTCTCAGTCGAACTCCAAAAACCCGACGAAGAACCTTTTCATCACTCTGGAACCGTGGATGACTTTGATAACTTCTGGATGACTTTGTGCTACCGCGATTGCTGTGGGCGTTTTTTTTGGTAGACTTACTGTTGTTGCTGTTACTCCTTTCGTGGTGGAAATAAGGATGGGAGAGAGAGAGGAAGGGAGGGTGGGAGAGGGAGGGAAGGAGGAAGGGAGAGGGAAGGAGGGAGGGAAAGGGAAGGAGGGAGAGGGAGAGAGGGAGGGGTAAGGAGGAAACGTGGAGAGAGAGAGAGAGAGAGAGAGAGAGAGAGAGAGAGAGAGAGAGAGAGAGAGAGAGAGAGAGAGAGAGAGAGAGAGAGAGAGAGAGAGAGAGAGGAAGGGAGAGGGAAGGAGGAAGGGAAGTGGAAATAAGGAAGAGAGAGATAGACAGAGAAGGAGTAGGAGAAAAAGTGGAAGGAGAGGAAGAGAGAAGGTGGAAGGGTAGGGAGGAGGTGGAAGAAAGCATAAACTTAAAGATACTAAGAATATAATACTGAGTCAAAAAAAAAGTGGAAAAGGTAGACTAGATAAAGCCGTGGAAGCAGCGAGGAGAAAAATCCATGTCGTAAGCTCGCATGGGAAGAGAAGCAGGGGAGGAAAGGTAAGGGAGACGGGCGAGGGAGGAGGACCAGGGGAGCAAAGGTAAGGGAGACGGGCGAGGGAGGAGGACCAGGGGAGCAAAGGTACGGGAGAAGGGCGCGGGGCGGGTCGGAGGTGCGGAGGGCTGCGGTGCCAGGTGCCGGCGGGGGGGCCAGACCCTTTGTTTCTGGTGTAACTCCCGCTGATAGCGCTCGTCCGCGCCTGTCCGAGCCTTATCAGCAGATTAATACTCTGCGGTTCTGACCAATGGGGTGTGACTGGTAGTGGCGGGAGGGAGCCTGAGGGACGGCCGGGGCGGAGGAGCAGGCCGGGGCGGAGGAGCAGGCCGGGGCGGAGGAGCAGGCCGGGGCGCGCTGGGGGGACCTTTGGGTACAGAGGAACGTAGGACGCGCCATCCAAGAGGGAACTCCTGCGTCTGCACTTTCGCCGAGTTATTACGGATAAGCGGGGCGTCCTGGCGTGGGTTAGGGGGCGGGTACGGAAGGGGGTGGGGTGCGTGCCAAGCAGGGTGGGGGTCGGGGGGGAAGGGGGGAGGGGATCTGGCACACCAAGGAGAGTCCTGGAAGTGTGACTGCGGCGGCGATGTCGTCAGGTGTCCGCGCGAAGGTGGCTTCCCACGCGATGGACGTTCTGCGATACTGAATACATTAACGCAGACACACACAAAGGGGTGAGGAAGAGGGAGAGAGAGAAGGAGGGAGATGGATAAAGAGAGAGAGAGAGAGGGAGAGGAAGTGAGGGATGAGAAGGAGGAGGAGGGAGGGAGGGATGATGAGGAGGGGAGGGAGGGAGGGAGGGAGGGAGGGAGGGAGGAAGAGAGGGAGGGTAGGAGAGAGAAAGGGACCAAAGACAGAAATAGAATCGAAACAGAGAAAGAGGGAAAATAGAAGAGAAGTGGGAAGATGGTAACGAGCGAGGGAGGGAGATCGAGAGAGATCCGGAAAGACAGACAGACACACACAGAGACAGCCAAGCGTAGAGTAATTGATATTATAATCTAGATCACTGTGCCCACTTCTTGAAGGGGACGAGTTGAGTTAAGGAGAGGGGAAGGGGGGGGGGAGAGGAGGAAGGGAGAAGGGGGTAGGAAGGGGGGAGAGCGAGCAGCCGCGGCGCCCTCGGTAATTCTTCGGCAAACATTAGTTCTTTACTGACCACCTCCTCTATCACGCTCCTGACACTTGCCCGGAGCTGCCCCTCCCCCACTTCCCTCCTCCCTCCCTCCTCCCCTTCCCTCCCCGTCCACTACCCCTTGCTTCTCAGCTGTCCCTCACCTCCCCTCACCTCTACGGATGTCAGCTTTTCTAAACGCTTCGTCTCGCTTAATCTCTTCCCCTCACTTCATAAAAAGATCTTGTGATGACCTCCTCCTTCCCCTCATCTCCTCATTTGCCTCATCTCACCTTTTAGTGTGAATTCCTCCTTCCCTTCCCTTCCTCACTTACCTCATCTTACCTTTTAGTGTGAGGACTCTCTCCTCCCTTCCTCTCCTCACTTGCCTCATCTTACCTTTTAGTGTGAATTCTTCCTTCCCTTCCCTTCCTCATTTGCCTCATCTTACCTTTTAGTGTGAATTCCTCCTATCCTCTCCTTTCCTCATTTGCTTCATCACGCTTCTTTAGTGACGAGCTCCTCCTCTCCTCATTTGCCTCATCGTAACTTTCTAGTGATAACCCCTTTCCTCCTCTCCTCACTTGAGCAATTGCAAAGTTGCATATACCCGGAGAACCACGGAGCGAGTTGCAAAGATTCAGAGAAGAACAGCGATTTGCAAAGAATCGCAGAAACCAAATATGAAGTTGTTGAGAACTAAAGAACTTATGAGCTGCATATGCAAATGACACAGGCGTAGTACTGCAATTTGTTTTTATTTTTTTATTTTATTTTTGTTCTTCCTTTTCTTTCTTTTTCTTCTTTTCCTCTTCTTCATCTTTATCTTTTCCTTCTTTTCCTTCTTTTTTTCCCTTCTCCTTCTCCTTTTCCTTCTCCTTCTCCTTCTCCTTCTCCTTCTCCTTCTCCTTCTCCTTCTCCTCCTCCTCCTCCTCCTCCTCCTCCTCCTCCTCCTCCTCCTCCTCCTCCTCCTCCTCCTCCTCTTCCTCCTCCTCCTCCTCCTTATTATTATTATTATTATTTTCTGCTTCTTCTCCTCTCCCTTCTTCTGCAGGTGAGATAGAAATTCGCGTGGGGCACGAGGGAGCGCTTTCGTGTGTGTGTATGGGTGTGTGAGCCATGTCAATATTGTCGTGGAGAGATCATGTAACGCGCGATTCGGCTGCCCCTCCCCCCTTTCCCCTTCCCTCCCCTTTCCCCTTCCTTCCCCTTTCCCCCCTTCCCTCTCTCCTCCTTCCTCCCAGCCTTCTCCTTCCCCTTCTTCCCTTCCCTCTCTCCTCCTTCCTCTCCCTTCTCTCTCTCCTCCCAACCTTCTCCTTCCCATCCCTCCCTCCCCTTCCCTCTCCCCCTAACCTTCTCCTTCCCTCCCTTCCCTTCCCTCCCATTCCCAAACCCTCTCCCTTTCCCCTCCCTCCCTTCCCCCTTCCCTCCCTCCTCGCTCCTACATCTGGAAAAGGCTTCTTTATTCGTCGGAGGGACGTGGATTGAATATGATAATTCTTGTGTGTAGATGGATTGAAAGGTAGGTAGGTAGGTAGGCGGATAGATAGATAGGTAAATAGATAGATAGGTAGACAGATAGCTAGGGAGGCATACATAGGTAGATAGACAGACAGATAGATAGATAGTATAAATAGATACAGGTGTGTATATATATATATAAATGATTGCAGGACATAGCCCCTTTTTTCCCTCACAACACTTAGTGACGTATAACGAGAGAATTTGGGGGGGTAGGGGTGGGGGTGGAGGGTGGGGGGAGGAGGCGGGTGCGATGCAGCATCTGTGTCCACTCACGCGCCCTAAGTAGAGGCCTAAGTTGTTTACCTGCCTGTTGGGGTTCCCAAGCCTCCTGCATGGCGGACTGTGTTTGACCACTCGCGGTGTGATATGCAGGCGTACACGCACACACACACACACACACACACACACACACACACACACACACACACACACACACACACACACACACACACACACACACACACACACACACATCTATATCTATATCTGTGTATATATCTATCTATCTATCTATATATGCATGTATGTATATATATTTATTTACCAGTTTATTGCTCTTGCTTTCTCTGTCTATCCCTGCTCTCCCTCGCTCTTCTTCTTTCTCCCTCTTTCTCCGTTCTCCCTTCCTTCCTCGTACCTTCGAATATGGAGTTTCCTGAGCATCGATTCCGCCGCCCTCACCCGCCGCCCTCACCCGCCGCCCTCACCCGCCGCCTCCGCCCACCGCCTCCGCCCGCCGCCCTCGCCTTGGCCCTCGATCTCGCAGGGTTTCCAGAGCTGCGTGAATCCTATCCCCCAACCCCCACCCTCTAACCCCCCACCTCCACCTCCATATCTCCATCCCCTGACCCCAAAATCCTACTACCTCCTCCCCCACCCCCTACCTCCCCCTTCCACCCCCTACCTCCCCCTTCACACCCACACACCCCACCACACCACCACCCTCCACCCACCACCCCCCACCACCACCCTCCCACCATTCCCTCCACCCCCCTACCCCCCCCCCACCCCCCACCATCTCCCAAGAAATACAGACCAGTCCGCCTCTTCCCTTTAAGACATCTTCTCCGAATAATTCTCCCGACGCGAAGGACCTCCCGGAATGCCGACTGGTGGGGCTTCCTTGACCCTCTCAACCGCCGACGAACCGACGAACCGACGTCCCGACTCGCCGACCCCGACGTAAACCAACAAACCCCGACCGAGAAGGAGGGAGGGTGGGAAGGAAGGAAGGGAGGAGGGAGGGAGGCAGGGAGGGAAGGAGAGGGAAGCAGAGAGAAGGAGAGAGGATGTGAGGGAGGGAGAGACAGAGACAGAGAAAGAATAATAGAGATAGAAAAAAAAAACAGAGAAAGGGACAAAGAGAGAGACAGAGAGAAAGAGAGAAGGAGGCGAGAAAGAGACAGATAGACAGAGAAGGAGAAAGAGGGAGGAAGAGAGAGAGAGAGAGGGAGAGACAACAGACAGGTGGGTTGTGGTCCTTATTGTTCGCACCTGCTACCTGGTCGTCGGCGCTGGTTATCGGGTCTCCAGATCGACAGGTCGCTGGGCCGCTGAGGAGAACACGGGGAAGCTACACGGGAACACCCCCCCCCCCCCCCTCCTCCTCCTCCTCCTCCTCCTCCTCCTCCTCCTCCTCCTCCTCCTCCTCCTCCCCATTTACTCCCCCCCTCCTCCTCCCTTCTTACTCCCCCCTCCTCCTCCTCCTCCCCTCTTACTCCCCCTCCCCCCTCCATGGATCGTCTCTAATCGTTTCCTACCGAATCTGCTTTTCTTTCCTCTTCTTGATTATTTTTTATCTTTATTTCCTCTTCGTTTATCTTTTGATTCTTTCTTCTTCCTCTAGGGGAGAGGGGAAAGGGGGAATGAGGGAGGGGGGGAGAGTGTGGGAGAGGGAAGTGGGGAGAAGAGGAGAGGATGTGGAAGAGGGGAAAGGGAGGAAGAGGAGAGGCGAAAGGGAGGAAGAGGAGAGGCGAAAGTGAGAAAGAGAGGTGGCGAAAGGGAGGAAGAGGAGAGACGAAAGGAAGAATGAGAAGAGGCGAAAGTGAGAAAGAGGAGAGACGAAAGTGAGAAAGAGGAGAGACGAAAGGAAGAAAGAGAAGAGGCGAAAGTGAGAAAGAGGGGAGAGGGAGAAACGGAGGAAGGGAAGAGGATGTTGGAGGAAAAAGTACCCTTCTCTTTCGTTTTTCTTTCTCTTATCTCTTCCTTCTTCCTCTCTCCCGGACTGTGGGATCTTGTGGGTAACTTCCCGTGTTCTTTCGTGAGATAAGCAAAAGGCGGCAAAATCGTACACCTTTTATGACGTCATAATAAGTGTGACGTAATAATTCCTTCGCGAGGAAAATTGTGAGGATTTTTTTCTTCTTCTTCATCTTTATCTTTTCCTTCTTTTTCATTTTTTTTTTCTTTTATTTCGAAAAAGGAGAAGAGGAAGAAGAAGATGAAGATGATCATGATCATGATGAAAAAAAAAGAAAAAGAGAGGGAAAATATGAAATTAAGTGTATTATTAGCGAAACGAAAGATATAGGACAAAGGAAATAAAAAAATATATATATTAGTAAAGAAGAAAAGGGAATTGAAATAAGGAAAAAAAAGAAGAATCAGTAGAAAATCAATAAATCCGTAAAGGAAGAAACCTCACCTGCGTGTCCGTTTAATTAATCTCCGTCTGAAATCGCAGTCACTGATCAGCTGATCGAGGGAGTCACCAGGTGTCATTATATCTGACATGATCGTCGGCCGGAGACATGTCATGCGCACACTTTTCTCGGGAGATGGGAGGGTGCCGGTGGGGGGAGAGGGGAGAGAGGGGAGGGTAGGGGAAGATGGAAGGGTGTCGGTGGGGGGAGAGGGGGAGGGGGGAGGGTAGAGGAAGAGGGAAGAGGGGGAAGAGATGGGGAAGAGGGAAGGGGGGGAAGAGATGGGGAAGAGGGAAGGGGGGGCAAGAGATTGGGAAGAGGGAAGGGGGAAGAGATGGGGAAGAGGGAAGGGGAGAAGGAGATGGGGAAGATAATGAGTGTCTGTTCCGAAAACTTTCATGTTAATGCTGATATCTCGTGGTGGGGAGGGAGGTAGGGGGCAGGGAGGGGTTGGAGGGGGCGAGGGACGAGACGAGAGAGGGAGGGGCATGGGGAGAGAGGGGGAGGGTAGGAGGGTAGGTAGAGTGACATAGGGCAAAGGTAGGGGAGCAAGGGGGAAGGGGATAAAGGGGCAGGGGGGTAAAGGGGAAGGGGGGAAAGGGGGGGGAGTCGATGTTATCAGCGTCAAGGTATCGACACAGCGGTAGTTTAGCCTTCTTCGTCTCGTCATCCGGGTCTTCACAACAATGCCTTTGGGTATGAACTCTCGAGGCGTCGGTATATTGTTTTGGTTTTGTTTTTTTTGTTTTTTTCCTTACTTTCATCATCATTTTCTTTTTTTTGATTTATGATTATTTCGATATTTTTTTTTTCCTTGTATTTTTCCCCCATTAGAACAAAGAATTTTTTTTTTTTTAACAGGTGTAAGAAATCGTTGAGTCTTTCATAATTTCTCAAAAGTTATGGATTTCCGACCGAACCATCGCTTAGCGTGACACGAAGGTTATTTCCGGTATCTTTTATGACGCTTTTATCTAAGTGTAAATTCTCCCTTTTTTTCTTGTTTTTTTTTCGTATATAGATTAGAATGGATGTTCCGCCAAAAAACTATCTCGTGAGTATAAACCTTTCGTTTTACGACCTCCGCGTGGTGGCCCATTCATACACTCACACTCACTCACACCGATATTCATGCTCTTACTCATACTCATGCTCACACTCACACTCAGGCTCACATTCATGTTCAGGTTCTCACACATCACTCATCACATACATTGTCCTCCATCTCCACCTTATGTTTCTCTTCCTCCTTCTCCTTCTACTCCTCTTTCTCCTCCTCCTCCTACTCCTACGTCTCCTCCTCCTCCTTCTCCTTCCCGTCTTCCTCCTCCTCCTACTGTGCCTCCTCTTCTTCCTCCGCTTTCTTCTTCCCGTCCTCCTCTTCCTCCTCTTCCTTCTCCTTCCCCTCCTCCTTTTCCTTCTCCTTCTCTTTCTTCTTCTCCTTCTCTTTCTCTTTCTCTTTCTCTTTCTCTTTCTCTTCCTCCACCACCTCTTCCTCTTCCCACTCCTCTTCTGCCTCCCTCTCCCTATCCTCCGCCTCCACTTACTCCTCCACCTCTACCTCTCCCTTTCTTCCTCCTCCACCTTCATCTCCTTCTCCTCCTCCTCCTCTTCCCCTTCCTCCACCTCCTCTTCCTCCTCTTCCACCTCCCCTCCTCCTCTTCCTCTTCCTCTTCCTCCACCTCCCTCTCCTTTTCCTCCTTTTCCTCCCCTTCTTCTTCCTCCTCTTCCTCCTCCTCCACCTCTTCCTCTTCCTCCTTTTCCTCCCCTTCTTCTTCCTCCACGGTACACGGTAGCCGTTCTAAGGTATCCTCAAATACCCTGTATCTTATCAAAGTACACCTCATTACGCCAGGGTATTCAGAGTAATCACAAGGACTCGGGGCTGATCTCAATGACCGATCACTCCATAAACTCGGTGATTTATGCCCCGGGGCTGCACGCACTGGCAAGGGGGGGTCAGAGGGGGGAATGGGTGGGTGGGGCGGGGTTTATGGGAGAGGGGGGGGAGGGGCGGATAGGTGGAGATGATAAATCATGGGCCTGTGTTTATGTTTTTGCGCCGCGGGGTCTCTCTCGGTCTCTCTCTCTCTATCTCTCTTCCTGTCTCTCTCTCTCTCTCTCTCTCTCTCTCTCTCTCTCTCTCTCTCTCTCTCTCTCTCTCTCTCTCTCTCTCTCTCTCTCTCTCTCTCTCTCTCTCTCTCTCTCTTTCTCTCTCTCTCTCTCTTTCTTTCTATCTTTCTCTCTTTCTCTCTTTCTCTTGTTCTCTCTAGTTCTCGTTTGTTCTCGCTCGTTCTCTCTTGTTCTCGCTCGTTCTCGCAATAGAGAGAGAGAGAGAGCGAGAGAGAGAGAGAGAGAGAGAGAGAGAGAGAGAGAGAGAGAGAGAGAGAGAGAGAGAGAGAGAGAGAGAGAAAAAAGAGAGAGAGAAAAAGAGAGAGAAAGAGAGAGAGAGAGAGAGATGAGAAGAATGCAGGTAAATGATAAATGTTATACAGGAGCCAGAAGCAGCTTCTGATTGGACAAAAAAAAAAATCATTAAGGGTTAAAAAAGAAAAAAAAAGTATCTTTGGTAACCTAACACCTAACAGCCGTAGCGGGGTGAAGAGGTAGGAAGAGGGAGAGGAGGAGGGGGAGAAAGAGAGGGAGAGAGAGAGGGAGATGAAGAGAAATGGGAGAGGAAGAGGAGAAAGAGAGGGAAGAGGAGAAGAAGAGGGGAAAAAGGGAGAGAGGAAAAGGAACGGGAGAGGAGGAGGGGGAGAAAGAGAGGGAGAGGGAGAGAGATGAAGAGGAATGGGAGAGGAAGAGGAGAAAGAGAGGGAAGAGGAGAAGAAGAGGGGAAAAAGAGAGAGAGGAAGATGAAGAGGAATGGGAGAGGAAGAGGAGAAAGAGAGGGAGGAGAAGGAGACGGAAAAAGAGGAGACAACACACAGATATAAACAGGTAGACAGAAACAGAAGATAAAGAGTAAGAATGGATGGGGAAAAAATGAACTAGGCCTAAAGATGCAATAAATAGCCACCGACCTCGCTTTAAAGAAAAAAAAATACTCCTCTGGGCACTATCCACAAGTGCCACCGGACGAGAGCCACCCAGAATACAAGGCATGTTGAGGGGAGGGGAAAGTGAGGGAACAAGGACCCCTCCTCCCCCCATTCCTCCCTCTTACCGGCGCGACACGCGAGGGGAAAACAACAAGATTGTCGAGAACTTAACACGACAGGATGCGATAGAGACCCACAGCGCATAATGGGGGTGGAGGGAAGGGGAGGGGAAGAGGGGGGTGGGGAGGGCGGAGGGTAACATCTGGGCCTAGATAAGTATCATATTACCCTTCGGTTACTTCAATCGCCGAGTTCGAAGGTGTGTTGGTCGAGCTGCCTATTTGCGAGGTTAAAACGGAAGGTAAACAGGGCGCAGGGGAGGGAGGAGGGGAGGAAGGGAGGGAGGGAAGGGGGGAAGGGGGGGAAGGGAGAGTCCCTCAGTTTGGCTTTACATTTCCGAATGCTTGTGTCGGGTGGCGATTTTTTTTTTTTTTTTTCTTTTTTTCTTTTTTTTTTAGATGGTTTGTTAGGGCAGATTCGAGTCTTTTATGAAAGGTTTTGACCGGGGCGACTGAGGAGTTCGAGCTTGTGGGTTTGCTTTGTTAATTTTTGGGGGAGTCTTTTTCTCTACTTATTGTTCTTGTTGTTGTTGTTGTTTTCTTTTCTGTTTTTCATTTTTCTCCTTCTTTCTTCATTGGCTTTGTTCCTTCTTCTTCTTCTTCTTCTTCATCTTCTGCTTTTCCTAATTTTCCTTCTCCTTCTCCTCCTCTTCCTCTTCCTCTTCCTCTTCCTCTTCCTCTTCCTCTTCCTTTTCCTCTTCTTCTTCCTCTTCTTCTTCCTCTTCCTCTTCCTCCACCTTCTCTTCCTCCTGTTCCTAATCTTCCTCATCTTCCTCATCCTCCTCTTCCTCCATCCCCTTCGCCGAGTGAAATTTTTGATAATTATGTTTTGATGTTCATGATGGCGGCATTTTCCCTATTTTCCCTCCCGTGCCTTATTTTTCACTTTGCTTATTATTTCCGTCACTCCTGTCTCTGCCGCCGCGCATTAATTAACAGGTCTCCATGTGTGTGCATTAGAGCGTGCTTGGAATTTTTCTTCGTCTTTGTGTGTTGTCTGTTTCATTACGTTGCAGTTTGTCTTCAGGAAGTATATCTTAAGAATGGAACTCGCTCGCGGCCTTTCTCGCGCGCTCTCTCTCTCTCTCTCTCTCTCTCTCTCGCTCTCTCTCTCTTCCTTGGCTACTCTCTCTCTCTCTCTCTTCCTTGGCTACTCTCTCTCTCTCTCTCTTCCTTGGCTACTCTCTCTCTCTCTCTCTCTCTCTCTCTCTCTCTCTCTCTCTCTCTCTCTCTCTCTCTCTCTCTCTCTCTCTCTCTCTCTCTCTCTGACAAAGCCTTTCCTTCCCCAACCAACTTTTCCCTCCCTTCCCCACCACCTACTCAAACCTTCTACCTAAACCTCCCACTTCCCCACCATTAATTCCTCCCTTTCCACCATCACCTATTCCTCCCCATCCCCCAACTACTTAAACCTCCTCACCCTTTCCCCAGCTACCTTAACCTCCCCCACCCTTCCCCCCGCCTCCCTTAACCTCGCCCACCCTTCCCCCCGCCTCCCTTAACCTCCCCCACCCTTCCCCCCGCCTCCCTTAACCTCCCCCACCCTTCCTCCGCCTCCCTTAACCTCCCCCACCCTTCCTCCGCCTCCCTTAACCTCCCCCACCCTTCCCCCACCCACCCACCCACCTTCCCCACCCCTCTGCAGGCCCTCCGAGCGCCCCTTCCAGTGTGTGGGCCCTTCAGTAGCCAGGCTGTTTACTCACCACCCATTACCTCTGTTGACTCAAGTATTACGTCAACCTTGAAACTCACCATTTCCACTCGTAGTCTGCTAGTGGACACGGGCCGGGCTAATCTGCCGGCCGGCTGGGGGATCGTGTTACACTCCTGGTCCAACGGAGAAGGGTGGGAGGGAAAGGGGGGTGGGGGTGGGAGGGATTGAAGGGTGAGTGGGAGGGGGAAGGAAGGGAAAGGGGTGGGTGGATGGGGAAAGGAAGGGAAGGGGAAAGGGTGGGTGGGAGGGAAAAGGAAGGGGGAGGTAAAGTTGGGTAGGAAAGTAAGGGTGGATGGGGAGGGAAGGGAAGAAAGGGGGTGGATAGGTAAGAGAGAGAAGAAGAAAAGGAAGGTGAGTGGGTGAGAGAGAAGGGAAGAGCAGATTGTTGAAAGGTGACCGAGTGTGGTGGAAGAAATTATAATTTCAATAGATATATTTATTCAAATTATTTTTTTTGAAGTGTTATTATTCGTTTAAGAGTTAAAAGTGAGTCTCGTCACGCATTTTGTAATTTTTAATCTACATACATCCTCTAATAGTTATTTTTTTATGAATCTTATGAAATGATGGATATTACTGTCGCAACCGCCGTTTTTATTGTCATGACTTACGCTGATCTCGATTATTGTCATCACTTTTTCCAGTCCATCATCGGGATTAACGTATAGCTAATCATCATTATCACCATTACCACCACTATCGCCACCACCACCATCACCACCATTATCACCACCATTAACACCACCAACATCACCATCACCACCATTATCACCATCACCATCAACACCACCATCATCACCTCCATCATCACCATTACATCCATTGCTATCATTACTTTGCATTTGCATCGATTATTTTATTCGTCGACGAGTCACTTGTATCAACATTATCAACATGTCAGCCCTCGAAGTCCTGTACGGTCCTTAAATCGCCGCCGTCGTCCCCTTCGCATCACAACTAGGACCTTCCCTAACCCCCCCCCTCTTCCCCTGGACACCCCCCTCCCTCTAGTATGCCCCTGCCGACCCCCCCCCCTCTCCCTGTGGGTACCCATACCCCTACCCCTCTCATCCCATTCCCTTCCCTTACCTTCCGGAACCCACTTAGTGTGTCCTCCTTCTCGGATCTCTGCCTCCCTTGCCCAAGACTCCTACGTCCTTTGCCTTATACTTGCCTTATCCCTTCGCTGACTGCCCTTCCCCTTACCTCTATCGCTTCTGTCATTCCCCTTCTTCTCTTCCCTTCCACTCTTCCCTATCCCCCTTCCTTTCCACTCCCTCTGTACCCCCTTTCTTCTATCCTTCCCCTTCCCCCCCTTCCTCTTCTCCCCTTCCCCTCTCCTCCTTCTCCTCCTCCTCCTCCTCCTCCTCCTCCTCCTCCTCCTCCTCCTCCTCCTCCTCCTCCTCCTCCTCCTCCTCCTTTTAGCCCCCCCCCCATTCCCCTCACTCCTCCCCCCCCCCTCGGATGGGCAGCGGGTGCTTGAGTTGACGTACGTTGAAACGCCCAGTTCTCAGACGTCAGGCGAAGTGTGGAGTTACCCTCTTTGCTGCGATCGCCGCACATGCACAGTCAGTATCATGGAGGGAGGGGAGGGGGGAAGGGAAGGGAAGGGAAGGGAAGGGAAGGGAAGGGAAGGGAAGGGAAGGGAAGGGAAGGGAAGGGAAGGGAAGGGAAGGGAAGGGAAGGGGAGGGATGGAAAGGGAAGGGGAAGGGAAGGGAAGGGGAGGGAGGATGGAAGAGGAGGGGAAGGGAAGGGAAGGAGAGGGGAGGAGAAGGAAAGGAAGGGGGGAAGTAAGGGAAGAGGAGAGGTGGTTATTCATTTTCAAGGACGTAATTAAGGGTCACTTTCCTTGCCATTGCTGTCGATGTGTGAGGTTTCTTGACGCGGGAAATAAGTGCTGTAGATTTGGATATTAGGAGACGAGATGTGCGTGTGGGTGTAGGCTGAACATGTACGTCTTATTGTGCGAATGAGTATATACCACTCGTATGAATAAATAAATAAATAGATAAATGAATAAATATATATATATATATATATATTGTGTGTATATCTATCTATCTATCTATCTATCTATCTATCTATCTACATCCCCTTCCCTCTCCCCGACAACCAAGCAAGATCAGCATCAACATCAGCATCGCCTCGTTCATGGACATTTCTCCCGCTGAATCTAGACGATGCTTGGTCACTCGTGGTCGCTGGTCACCGTTCCCCTGCGGCCTCGGGGAGCATGTGCAATGTTGCAATCTTGCATATCGACGACGCTCGCTCTCCCGCCATCGGTAATCCACAGCGCGGAGAATTTTTTTTGCAAAGGATAGTTTTTTAGGGGAAGGTGGATAGGGGAGATGGGAAGGATATAGGGATAATGGTAATAATAATAATGATAATAATAATAATAATAATAATAATAATAATAAAATAATAATAATGAAAATAATAATAATAATAATAATAATAATGATAATAATAATGTTAATAGTAATAATGACAATAACAATGATAATAATAATAATAGTAATTGTTATTATTATTATTATTATTATTTTATTATTATCATCATTATTATTATTGTAATTATTATTATTGTTATTATTATCATTAATGTTGTTATTATTATTACTATTATCATAACTATTATTATTGTTATTATTATTATTATTTATAACATTATAGCTATTATTATTACTATTATCGTTACCATTGCCTTATATTTCTTCATAATTATTATTTTTTATTATTATTTTTATTTTCATCACCAAAATCGCGTAGGAATCCGACATATATTTAAAGAACGGGTTTGTTATCGACATTTTTCACAAGATTTACCAAGTCAAAATATAAGTTTATGATCGGCTTATGTCTCGTGATTCTGTAATGTATATAGACAGTGTATACGTGCGTCTTATTTGTTTTCCATGTATTTATTCTATTTTTTATTTATCTTCTCTTTCGTTACTTTGTTTGTTTTGTTTTGTTTTTCATTTTTCTTTCTTTTCATTTTCTTCTCTTTTCCTCATCTGCGTTAAATTTTTCTTTTGATTATTTTAGCATCATTATCTCTCCTTTTTCACCTTCATTCCATATCATTTTCTTTTTCTTTTCTTTTGCTTCTTTTCCATCTTCCCTTTTTTTCTTCTCCACGAAATTATTCACGGAAATGGCCTTCTTCTTCTTCTTCTCCCGATGACGAGGATTTAAGCCAACGGAGGCGAAGAGCGCGGTCCGAGACCTCGCAGGAACGCAGCCATAAGCAAATCGGTCTCTCGGTGTGATAGAAATTTCGACTTCTTCCAAACCTGATAGTGTTGACATCGGGGAGACATCGGCGCCGGCCCCGCCATTCGGCCCGCGCCTCCCGATCCCTGCCCGCGCGGCTTCGTGTCCCGTTCGCGGGTGGAACTCGGCGTGTTCGTGCGTGCGAGAAGGGGCTCGTGGGGTGATTTGGGGAAATCGTTTTTGAAATCCGTCGTGCGGGGATTTATTGACGTATATCCTAGCGAGACCCTAGGATTGTGACGCGGATCTATCCCCAACGCGTCCCCACTTCCTCCCGAAGACGAAGTTCTCTCCCTAGCCTTTCGGACGCCACCGAGAGCACAAGAAGGAAACCCCGAGAAGCAGCCGCCGCCGCCGCCTCTGGGCCGACGACGCCTCTGAGGTTTCGTCCGCGGAGAGGGGTGAGAGGCGGCGCCCTTTGAACGCCTCTCATTAAACAAAGGTAGATGTAACACTATCGGCGGACGGCAGACAACGGGCCAGGAGCGCTGGAATCAAGGTCTGGCCGTCGAGTATGTAGCAGGAGACCGACTTGACTTCAGGAGCAGTTTATTCGCGGTGACGTTGGGGTCCGCCCG
>NC_061853.1:3910843-3913343 GCF_019202785.1 Penaeus chinensis | reverse complement strand
GCTGTACGTACACTCTTTATCTATCTATCTCTGTCCATCTATCTGTGTCTGTCAGTCCGTCAGTCGATCTATCTGTCTATATTGGGTGTTAAGTTTTGAACTCTTTATGGCGTGTATATAAAAGTGTGTATTTACATATGTGTATGTATTTATGTATGTATATAAACACGCACACGTATAATCAGCACATACACGGACACACCGACACGCACACACGTAAGTTCGTATGTCTGCAGATGCTGATATTTCATTGTCGTTATAATCTCAAAGAAAAAAAAAAGGAAAAAAAAAAAATATATCGGTGTCGTAAAAAACACTTATTTTTTTCACAATCGCGGTCCACCTCTGAGTGTCAACTGTTTACGGACTCTCATTCCGCATTGTAAATACCTCTTCTGTTCCCTTTCGTCTCTCTCTCTCTCTCTCTCTCTCTCTCTCTCTCTCTCTCTCTCTCTCTCTCTCTCTCTCTCTCTCTCTCTCTCTCTCTCTCTCTCTCTCTCTCTCTCTTCTCTCTCTCTCTCTCTCTCTCTCTCTCTCTCTCTTTTTCTCTTGATTTCTCCCATCTTTACGCCAATCTTTACCTCTCCCCACCTTCTCCCTCCTCTTCCCCTCTTTCCCTTCTCCCTTCTCTTCTCCTCCTATCTTCTCCTCTTCCTCTTCTCCCTCCTCTTCCTCCTCTTCCTCCTCTTCCTTCTTCTCCCTCCCTCTTCCCCTTTTCATCTCCCCCTTTCTCCCTCCTCTACCCATTCTCCCTCCTCCCTCCTCATCCTCTCTTTCTCCCTTCTCTCCCCCTTTTCATCTCCCCTCAGGCTGGCAGATCATATCTTTCTCCCGCGCTTGGACGATCAATCAAACAATCTGCCACATATCCAGCATTATGCAGCGATCATCTCTTTCTATCTTAGCCACTAACGCTGTTCAAATCGTCTCTCTTGTGTTTTTTTTTATTTTTTATTTTTTTTGTTGTTTTTTTTTTTGGGGGGGGGGGAGGGGGGCTTTTTGTGTTTGTTCGTTTTTTTCTTGCTTGCGTATTTTGTTTCGCTTCTTTCTTTATTATTGTTTTTTTTTTTCTCTCTTTTTCTTTTATTTAAGATTTGTGGAAGGAATGGTGTTGGTGCTTTGTTGTTAATCTGTGGCAGTGTTAAATTGCTTGTTTTATCATCTTAATCATAATGACCATCACTATCGTCATCGTCATCGTCACCATCACCATCATCACCATTACCATCACTATCGTCATCATTATCATTATTTTACACGCTTTACATTTTACACATTCTTTCCTTTTATTCACTTCTCTTCATCCTTCTCTTCTTTTTTACGTTATCCTCCCCATCTCTCTCTTCCCCCCATTCGCATGTAGCGTGGGAAGTCCTCCCCCCAGTCCCTTCCCCCTCCCCCCCACCCATATCCTCACTCCTTTGGCACGACTACCCCCCCTCCATCCTCCCCCCCCTTCCACCCCACCTCTGTTAGCACCCCATGAAATAAGGCACTCACCCCCCCACCCCCCTTCCCCTCCTCCTTCCCCTCTCTCGATATCATTTATCTCGATCCTCGTGGGGGAAGAAAGGGGAGAGAACGGAGAGGGGGGGGGAAGAGGAGGAAGAGGGGAAGGAAGGAGGGAGGGGAGGGGGTAAGGAGGGTGGACGGAAGAGCGGGGCCAATTAAGTTACATTATCAAGGCAGTTGTCACCCTTCACCCTTGCTACTTAAAATGTAAATTGTAAGTCTTTAAACCACTGGCTCGGATGAACTGCGTCGAGGGGAAATTGGGGGGGGAGGGGGAAGGGAGGGGGGAAGGGAGGAGAGGGGAAATTTGGAAGGGGGGGGAGGGAGGGGAGGGGATATATGGGAGGGTGGGAGGGGGATATGGTGGTAGGGGGGGAGGGAGGAGAGAGGGAATTTGGAAGGGGGGGGAGAGAGGGGGGGGAGGGAGAGGGAGGGAAATAAGGCTGGAAGGGCATGGGGAGAGGGGGGGAGGGGGGGTGTCTATTTGTACTCGGGTTGGCCTTTTATTATGCCATTTTATTTATTCCTTATTATGTTGTTTGTCTTTTGTTGTTATTAATATCTTTAATATCGTTACTCTGTTGTTTGTTATGATTTATTATGGGTTATATTCTTTGTTATTATTATTGTTACTGTTGTTATTATTATTATTATTATTATTATCATCGCTATTATTATTATTATCATTACTATTATCACTATTATTATTATTGGTGTTGTTATCATCATTATCATTTGTTGTTATTATTATTGCCATCATCTCTTGTCTAAAGTAATTATATTCTTTAATGTATTCTACCATTTTTATTTTCTGTTCCTCCTCTCCACCTTCCCTCCTACTCCCCAATCTTCCCTCCTTCTCCTCAATCTTCCCTCCTCTTCTCGTTCTTCCCTCCTCCTCCCCACCTTCCCTCCTCCTCCCTACCTTCCCTCCTCCTCCCGTTCTTCCCTCCTCCTCCTCCCCTTCCCTCCTCCTCCTCCCCTTCCC
>NC_061853.1:3880843-3890843 GCF_019202785.1 Penaeus chinensis | reverse complement strand
AAAGGGGAAGAAGAAGATGAAGAAAGCGAAGAAGTAAAAGAAACTGTGAATAAAAAAAGTTAAAATGAAGTGGATGAAGATAAAGAAGGTGATGAAGAAAATGGAGAATAGGAAAATCAGAAGATTAAAAAAAGAAAACAGAAGGAAATGTATTTTTTTCCCTTAATAACAATTAAAAGAAGAAGAAGAAAGAAGAAGAAGAAGAAGAAGAAGAAGAAGAAGAAGAAAAAAGAAAAGAAAGGCCAGGCCAAGCGAGGTTAGGCGATCTGCTGTTTAAGGAAGATAACTTGTATGTAATATAAAGTTTTAAAACTCTTAAGCATTCCTATGATAAAAATGGCTAAAGGAGAGAGAGAGAGAGAGAGAGAGAGAGAGAGAGAGAGAGAGAGAGAGAGAGAGAGAGAGAGAGAGAGAGAGAGAGAGAGAGAGAGAGAGAGAGAGAGAGAGAGAGAGAGAGAGAGAGAGAGAGAGAGAGAGAGAGAGAGAGAGAGAGAGAGAGAGAGAAAGAGAAAGAGAGAAAAGAGAGGGAGAAAAGACAGAGAGAGAGAAAGAGAAAGAGAGACAGAGAGAAAGAGAGACACAGACGCAGAGAGAAAGAGAGACAGAGACAGAGAGAAAGAGAGACACAGACGCAG
The DNA here is from genome assembly GCF_019202785.1 of Penaeus chinensis. NCBI lineage: Eukaryota > Metazoa > Arthropoda > Malacostraca > Decapoda > Penaeidae > Penaeus > Penaeus chinensis. The sequence continues at coordinate 3,890,208 of NC_061853.1, read as the reverse complement.
AGAGAAAGAGAGAGCGAGAGCGAGAGATGAGATACCGAGTATCCACAATACAGGGTCTTCCCTAGTCAAGTGTCTATCCTCAGTGTTTCCATGGTGACAGATGCAAGACTGGATTCTGTGCCCGGGATGTGCCGTCTGAATCGTGTCATACTCACGACTATATTTCCGTAGTCGTGGTCGTGATATACTCGTTCTGATTTCTCGTTGTATCGGCATATTAGCGTCGATGATATATTTCCCTTTTATTTTCGTTTGGCATATTTAGTATCGGTGTTATATTCTTACTCCAGTGGATGGTATATTTTCCGATCAGGGTATATGCATGGTTGTGATATGCTCATATTAAAACGCTCATATTCTTGACGATATTTTACGTAGGCTCAACGCAATTATGTTCATAGCATATGCATTCACGCTGACAAATTCACACGTTGACTTAGTATACAACACTCTTTTTTTTCTTACTTATTTATTACTAATATTACTCATATTACTCACGGCGGTATGGTAGTATAAACAGCATGAGAGTAAGGGGCAGGGGTGGGCGTAGGGGGGGGTGGGGTAGAGGATGGGTGGGCGGGCATGGTCAGGTGGGCAGTCGAGGTGAGGGCGGGTCACCGAGGGAGGTTGCACGCCGGCAGTGGGTGTGATTATAGTGGAGGTTCGAGTGGGCGGAGGGTGATGACAGGCTGGAAAATTGTGCCGCGCCTTGTTGAACAACGATGCCCCCCTCCCCCCCCTTCCTCACTCCCCCCCCCCCTCTACCCCACCTTCTCTCCCTATACTCCTTCTCTCTGTCTCTCTCTCTCTCTCTCTCTCTCTCTCTCTCTCTCTCTCTCTCTCTCTCTCTCTCTCTCTCTCTCTCTCTCTCTCTCTCTCTCTCTCTCTCTCTCTCTCTCTCTCTCTCTCTCTCTCTCACCTCCCTAATGTCCATTTCCCTCTCCTCTCTCGTCTCTCCCTCTTCCTCTCCCCTCTCTACCTTTACTCCTCCCCCCCTCCCTCCCTCCCTCCCCCCTTCAGTCCCGCCTATCACGTTTTCCCTCTCTTCCTATCTTTATTCCCTTCTTTACATTATTCCCTCTTTCTTTCCCTCTCTTGCTGTCTCTCTTATATTTTTCCTCGAGACTTTTACATTTTTTGTCTCCTTTTTTTTCTTCTTTTATTGGGCAATTATTGTGAAGTAATCTGGCTTTTGTGCATTTATTTCCTTTCAAACATTTTCCTCTTCTGTAGCTTGACTCGTGGTTAGCTTAGTTACCTACGGCTTTTTATGCTCTAAATCCCAATATACCTTTTTTGAAGTAGCTAAAAGCTCCTCTTTCAGCCGATATTTTCATCGTGCTTATCTTTCCATTGCCCCTTGTCGTTATGAAATGTGCTTTCCACGCATCTCTCCCTCTCTCTGTATATATCTCTTAATCTCTCGATCTGTTTATATGTCTGGCTGGCTGTCTGTGTATGTGTATCTTTATTTCTATCTTAATCTGTAACACTATCAATACTATTATCATTATTTCTATCTCTCTCTATATATGTATATCTCCCTTCATCTTACCCTCTTCTTCTCTCTCTCTCTCTCTATATATATATCTCCCTTCATCTTACCCTCTTCTCTCTCTCTCTCTCTCTCTCTCTCTCTCTCTCTCTCTCTCTCTCTCTCTCTCTCTCTCTCTCTCTCTCTCTCTCTCTCTCTCTCTCTCTCTAGCTCTCTCTCTCTCTCTAGCTCTCTCTCTCTCTCTAGCTCTCTCTCTCTCTCTCTCTCTCTCTCTCTCTCTCTCTCTCTCTCTCTCTCTCTCTCTCTCTCTCTCTCTCTCTCTCTCTCTCTCTCTCTCTCTCTCTCTCTCTTGCTCTCTCTCTCGCTCTCTCTACTTTCTTCCTTCCTTCTTCCTTCCTTCCTTCCTTCCTTCCTTCCTTCCTTCCTTCCCTCGCACCCTCTCACTCTTTCCCTCTCCCTCCCTCCCTCTCTCTCATTCTCTCTCTCCTTCCTTCCTTCCTCCGCTCCCTCTCTCCCTCTTTCCCGCTCCCTCCTTCCCTCCCTCCCTCTCTCTCTGTCAATTAACCAAGCGTTCTGAATCGGCGCGATGCAAGTGCCATAAAACCAACAACAACTTGTTCTGTTGGAGTGCTTGAGGGCAGGCATGTGGGGCGTGGAGAGGGCAGCCAGATGGTGTGCGACGAGCGTGTGTGTACCGATGATGTGCCGTCGTATTTATTAGCATGCGAATCGAGAACCAGCTGAGACTCACGACCGGGGTTTTCGCGTCTCGGTTCGGGCTGGGTGGTGGTGGTGGGGAGGAGGAGGAGGAGGGAGGGAGGGGTGGGGGGTTTTGTGCGCACCATACAATCAACACCCCTGATACCATCATTCTTGCAGCGATGCCATGATGCCTCTCTCTCTCTCTCTCTCCCTCCCTTCCTTCCCCCTCTCTCCCTCCCTCCCTCCTTCCCCCTCTCTCCCTCCTTCCCTATCTTTCTCGCCCTCCCTCTCTTCCCTCCTGCGAGACGTCTTGCTGTCAGGAAGCCCCCAGATCTTTAACTCTTAAACAAATGTCTTTATTGCCCCGGTTCCAGTTCCCTTGCGCGGCGGACTTTCCTGGGCACCGTCTTCGCACCCGACGCGCCTTCCACCGCGCTCGCTCTCGGTTATCAGTGTTGCAGGCCGACGTCTCTCTCTCTCTCTCCTCTCTTCTCTCATTTTTATAATTATTTTTATTATTATGATTATTGTTGTTGCTTATTTTTATTATTATTATCATTATTGTTGTTATTATTATTATTATTATTATTATTATTGTTATCATTATTATTATTATTATATATTATTATTATTATTATTATTATTATTATTATTATTATTATAATTATTATTCATTATATTATTCATATAATTATTATTAATTATTATTATTATTATCATTATTATTATTATTATTGTCATTATTATCATTATCATTATTATCATTGTTATTATTATTATTATTATTATTATCATTATTATTATTATCATTATTATTATTATTATCATTATCATTATCATTATTATTATAATCATTATTATTATTATTATTATTATTATTATCATTATCATTATCATTATCATTATTGTTATTATTAATGTTGTTATTATTATTATTATTATCATTATCATCATGGTCATTATTATGAATATTGTTATAATTATTATTATTATTATTATTATTATTATTATTATTATTGTTATTACACACACACACACACACACACACACACACACACACACACACACACACACACACACACACACACACACACACACGCATCCCAAGCCAAGTAGCCTCGGCGTAGGTGGTCTCTGCCTCAGGGTTCGATGGACACTAATAATTATTCGGGTATTTTGTGTTATTCTCTCTATTCTTTGGCCGGATGCTGCGTTATTTATTCCTCCTTGCGCTGTTTACACCTTTTTACTTTTATTTATTATTATTATTTATTTATTACTTTACTTTTATTCATTTTATCGGTGGGTCTTGGTCGTGTGTGTGTGTGTGTGTGTGTGTGTGTGTGTGTGTGTGTGTGTGTGTGTGTTTGTGTTTCTTTCTCTGTCTCCTTCTTTCTTATTGTTATTTATTTTTCTTTTCGTTTTTTTTTTTTTTTTGTCTTTGTTCTTCTTTTCCTTCTTCTTGTTCTTTTTACATTCTATGTCCTTATTTCCGTTTTTTTTTTTTTTTCTCTGTTCCGGCATGTTTCTCTTGCTTATCTCTTTCCCGTCTCTCTCTTCCCTTCTTTTCTACTTCGAGATCGCTTTAATATATAATTCTCTTGTTTCTGTGTTCTCCCATCCCCTTCCTACGGTTACTTAACTTCTCTCTCTCTCTCTCTCTCTCTCTCTCTCTCTCTCTCTCTCTCTCTCTCTCTCTCTCTCTCTCTCTCTCTCTCTCTCTCTCTCTCTCTCTCTTTCTTTCTCTCTTTCTATCTGTCCCTCTCCCTCTCTTCCTCCCTTCCCTTTCTGTCTCTCTCTCCCTCCCTCCCCCTCCCTCTACCTCTCCCTCCCCACCCTCCACCCCACCACCCGTTATGATATTCCCACATTTTACAGGCAAATGAAACGATAAGATAATTGACGATTTTAGGGGTATTTTACGTGCAGTTTAGCTTGTATTAGCAAATAGCTCGAAGCGGCGCCAAAAGGGAGCCTTCCCCTCGACGCTAAAGGCACCAGAGTGACGTGATAACTCAGTTAACCGATGCTGAGCAATATTGCAAGGCTCAGAATTCGCGCGACAAGGAAAATGGGAAGGGAAGGGGGGGAGGGATGGGGGGTGAGGGAGGGGGAAGGGAAAGAGGGAGGGATTGGGGGTGAGGGAGGGGGAAGGGAAAGAGGGAGGGAAGGAGAAAGGGGGGAAGGAGGGAGGCAGAAAGGGAAGAAGAGAGGGAGAAAGGGAAGGAGGGAGGGAGACAGGGAGAGAGACAGACAGACAGACAGACATACAAACAGACAAAGACAGAAACAGAGAGAAACAAACAGAAAAAGAAACAGAGAACACCAGAAAATATGAATGGGGAAGTAAAAGAATAATAACAATAAAACAAAAAATAATAAAAAAAAGCAAATTGGTTTCTAAGGACCGCAGAGAGCATAGAGGGAGGGGAGGGGTGGGGGGGGGAGGACGATGAGGACAGATTGCATGAGAAAGTGCTTGCAAACTACTTGATGTTCTCTCTCTGAAATTGCTTGATGGTGTGATAGCAAATTGATTGATCGTGTGATTGCAGAGTGATTGATATATATATAAATGTTCTTGCGATGTCGTTCGTCTGAAGGCAGATGTCTGACGGATATAGTAGTCGACGATATAAAAAATATATATATATAATTAAGTTCATAAAATGGACGATAGATTAGAGTTTTGAGGGAAAGACATTGGTATATTGAATGATGGAAGAGATATGTTTAAAAAATACATATTTACGTAAAAGGTTTAGAGGAAAAGATGTGGATGTTATTTAATTTTATGTGTGAAGATGTATGAAATGTATTATATGTATAGAAAATATAAAAACCGTAATTAATTACATGGAAAAAGATATACAGGTGTGTTCCGCCCTGACACATCCGGGGAATACAGCATCAGCAGGCTATAGAGGAGAGACTCCCCCTCCCTCGTCTCCCCTCTCCCCCTCTCCCCTTCACCCCCGCCTCACCCCTCCATTATTCTCCCCCTACCTCCTCCCCCTCCCCTTCCTCCTCCTCCTCCTCCTCCTCCTCCTCCTCCCCACCCCCTCCCCTTCCTCCTCCTCCTCCCTCCCTCCCTCCCTCCCTCCCTCCCTCCTTGCCTCCCCACGGCAAGACCCTCGCAAGTTGCAGTGTTGCAGACCCGCGCGGGGAGGGGCCAGGGCGCAAGATGAGAGTAGGTGATTGCGTGCAGGTCGTGGCTGTCAATTACAGGCCACGAACCCCTGTGTTTGTTTTTCATGTCAATAACTATGTGATCTGGGCCTAAGGGGAGGGAAGGGGGGGAGGGAGGGAGGGAGGAGGGAGGGAGGGTTAAAGAAAGGGAGAGGGAGGGGCATGGCTTAAGGGGAGGAGGGGAGGAGGGGGAGGAGGGGGAAGGAGTGGAAGGCGGGGAAGGAGGAGGGGAAAAGAAAGGAGATGAAAAGAAGGGAGGAGGAGGGCGAATGGAGGAGAAGGGAAGGGCATTGTTGCTGATCCTTCTCCTATTCTTTCTTCTTCTTCTCTTTCTTCGCCTTCTTCTTCTTCTCCTCCTCCTCCTCCTCCTCCTCCTCCTCCTCCTCCTCCTCCTCCTCCTTCTTCTCCTCCTCCTCCTCCTCCTCCTCCTCCTCCTCCTCCTCCTCCTCCTCTTCTTCTCCTCCTCCTCCTCCTCCTCCTTCTCCTCCTCCTCCTCCAACTCCTCCTCCTCCTCCTCCTCCTCGTCCTCCTCCTCCTCCTCCTTTTCCTTTTCTTTTTTCTCGCTCTTACTCTTCCTCTTCCTCCTCTTCGTCTTCTCCCTCTATAATTATTATAATCATCGTTTTCGTAATTTTTATTATTTGTAATTGTAATAACAATGATTACAGTTATATTGCCATTCATTGTAAGAATCTTTGTGTAATATTGATTACAATATTTTCATCATTTGTTATTATTTATATACATACCTATAAGAAGTAAAATATCCTTCTGTAAAATTGATTCTTTCCGACCGTCATGAACAGAGCATGACGAATGACCTCTCTCTCTCTCTCTCTCTCTCTCTCTCTCTCTCTCTCTCTCTCTCTCTCTCTCTCTCTCTCTCTATCTTCTCTCTCTATCTCTCTCTCTCTCTCTCTCTCTCTCTCTGTCTCTCTCTCTCTCTCTCTCTCTCTCTCTCTCTCTCTCTCTCTCTCTCTCTCTCTCTCTCTCTCTCTCTCTCTCTCTCTCTCTCTCTCTTTTCCGCCACGTGTGTTGTATATCGGGGAGTGATTACCTTCTCGTCGTAAGGTCGAAGGCCGTATGTCAGGTTGTTAATTAATAATAGTGCTTGGCCACGGGGAGGGATAGGGGAGGGGGGGATAGGGGAGGGTGGAGGGTAAGGAAGGGAGGAGATAGGGGGAGAGGAAGGGGGAGGAGGGTGTAGAAGAACGGAACAGGGGAGAAGGCAAAGAGGATAAAGGTGGGGGCGGGGGGGGGGGAGAGTAGATGGATGGGAATGGGGATAGAGGAGGAGGGAGAGGAGCTTGGATGATAGAAAGACGAATAGAGGGAATGGAAGAGACAGAAGAGATAGTTAAGAGAGATCGAAAGAACAAATTGTCGAATTGAGATCGAGATCGGGATAGGAATAGTAGTAGGGGGGAGGTTGGGGGTGGGTAGGTAGGTAAAGGATAGAGGGATGGATGAGGCGACGAGCTCACCCCTATCAGCTCGACTCGTTAATCAAAGGATAGGCAATAAGACAACCAACCGCTTGTTCTCGGGCCGCGGCGGCTAACACAGAATGGCCGATCGTTAATACCAGCGTCCATCAACATATTACGCCGATAGCTCCTTCTTCGTCAGGGGGAGGGGGAGGAGGGGGGGAGGGAAGGAGGGAGGGAGGGAGGGGAGGAAGGTGGGAGGGAGGGAGGGAAGGATGGCTGGAGGGGAGGAAGGAGGGGGAGGGGGAAGGGGAGAGGGAGGGAAGGAGAGATACCTTCTTCCTCAGAGGGGAGGGGGGTGAGAGGGAGAGAGGAAGGAGGGGGGAAGGGGAAGAGGGGGAGGGAGGAAAGGGAAACTTTGGATAGAATTGATGGTGATGATGTTGAGGAAGATGGTGTGATGGTGATGCTAGTGATGATTTTTCCATATACTGTATATTGCCGCTTTCTTCGTTATTTTCTCTTATCCGTCCACACATTCTCCTCTTTATTTGGTATTATCTCTCTCTCTCCTCTCCTCTCCTCTCCTCTCCTCTCCTCTCCTCTCCTCTCCTCTCCTCTCCTCCTCCTCCTCCTCCTCCTCCTCCTCCTCCTCCTCCTCCTCCTCCTCCTCCTCCACCTCTCCCTCCCTCCCTCCCTACACCCCCTCCCTCCCTACTCCCCCTCCTCCTAACTCAGCTTAAAATTACTAACCCCGATATCTAGAAAAAATATTAAGCAACACTTTTACGAATTAATATCACCTCATTTCCAGCAGGCACACGTATACAGGCAGAGGCTCAATACACCTAAGCGTTGCGCCACAAGTGTTATTTCACACAGCGACACAGACACCAGCGTTTTTATAAATGCGACCGTATCGAGCACGTATGGAAGACATCGTACACCTGGCTTCATTGGTATTCAGAGTATCGTATAGTTTGCTGTAGACTATCGTGTTGCTGTCGTGCGGGCCTGACTCGTACGGTAAATCTCGCTCTGTTTGTATCTGCAGGCTCGCGGGCTCATTGTTGAAGTCGAAATCACCGGTGTAGCTCTGAAATGGCGAGGATAAGAATCAAAGGTTCAATTAAGTGGGTATAAATTATGATGGTATCTGCGCGCGGGCCCGAGCACACGGCCGTCCCTCACGCGGTAAACAGATAGAACGCTCAATTTGCGGAAGATTGATTCCTTAAGAACGGGTATCGTTTACAAACATCCTGGGCACAATGTTAATAATTCTGGTGGATTTATTAACCCGAATCCTTTATTGGCAGATCGTTTTTACTTCTTTTTTTTTCTTTTTCTTTTTGTCTCTGTCGAATGGGTTTGATTGATTACGGATCCGGATGGTGGGTTCGGATGAGATGCGCGCTTTCTTTTCTTCTTTTTTTCGTTATCTGCGAAAGTACGAATTGGCGAGGGTGTCACTGCGGTAATTGTCTTTCGATAGAGTTAACTGTATTGGAGGTATACTTACGGTGTACTTGCACTGTACGCACTGCAAGCGTTTTGTGTACTTACGCGTGGGTACAATGGATATAGCGTTTTTGATGCAGATCACGGGAGAAAATACAAGAGGAAGAATTTTTTTTTTTGTTAGTGAGCACGCGCTTCTATAGCCTCTTAAACTTAACACAAATTACTCAAGTGTATAGTGTGTACAGTGTACGTACTCCTATACGGACTTTAGCGGACGTAACTCCAACCCTTTCCCGAGCATCCCCGCAGCCTCTCTCCACCCCCCCCCCCCTGCCATACCCAGGCCAGCGGGTGAAAAGCCTTGAAAAGATCTGTATACGGATAATCTTCGCCATATTTCATCACCCCTAAATCGAAGATGACGGAATAATGGGGGGGGAGCCTTTGTGTGTTTTTCCTTTCTCTCTCAGCTCTTATCATGTGCGTCTTTGTTAGCGACTTTATGCTAGACTCCCTCCCGGGTCCCGCTCGCTTCAGCCTCTCTCTCCCCCCTCCTCCCCTCCCCTCGCCCATGTTATGCCCTCCGCTATCTCGGCTGGGCATCAGCGTCTACGACTCTGTTATTCGCACACGACCAATATATATAAACAACGTCACGACCCACATGTGAGGGAAGAGGCGGCCGTGACAGGTGTTCTGTGTGGGTACAAATGTGTTAATCATGCCTGTTGCTTGGAGATGAGGAGAGATGCCGTTTAGGTCTGGTCTGGCAGGCCTTTGTAGAGCTTGTATGCGTAGGTTTGGTACAAAGGGAGGTTGGGAAATAACCATGAAGAAAATACAGTTAGAATTTTCTCTCTTTATCTTCAATCTTTTTTTTTTCTTGTTCTTTATTTCTCTTTCTCTTTTTTCCTTTCTCTCTGTTTTGTTTGTCCATTTCTTTCTTTCTTTCTTTATTGCTTCTCTTATCATTTATCACGTTAATCAGGTACAAATCTCTGCAGTTTGCGTAAGAGAGAGAGAGAGAGAGAGAGAGAGAGAGAGAGAGAGAGAGAGAGAGAGAGAGAGAGAGAGAGAGAGAGAGAGAG